>NC_056725.1:1652483488-1652740988 GCF_019279795.1 Protopterus annectens
ACGGGGGGGAAGGATAGAAAGAAATGTACCAGATTGGAGGGCAATGTAAGGTAACAGATGACAGACAGACATCAGGGAGGGAGGTGTGTCCCAACAGAACACTAGGAAAGTCAAGAAATTGAGGGCATACGCTATCCCTACACTCTAAGTTTCTTGATATACGTGCATGCGCGCGTGTAAGGCAGGTTCTACATGTGGGAGCGTGTTGCAAACTGTTTACAACGGTTTGCGCGGGCGTGCACGTGTGTGATGCAGTGTACGCGCGTTTTAGCATGAATCAGCCTAGCTAACACCGTGTAAGGATGTGTGCGCGCGTGTAACACTGTGTAGGGATGTGTGCGCGTTTAAGTGACTGTGAGCGTGTTTAAGCTGGTGTGCACATTGCTCCCCCTCAGGAAACAGAGAGGAAACAGGAAACAACCAAAATACAGGGAAACTGCCAGGGAATACTGCTGGAGTTAATTGGTGGAAACAATTACAAGCAGGCAATTACACAGGCAGACTAGAAGCCCAGCCCAGCACTTAAAACACAACAAAGAGCAGTGAAGGCTGTTTCTCACAAGAGATACTGCCAGAAGCTAAGCTATCAGAATTGAAAACTGAAATAAAGCTGAACTCAGAGCAGAAATGCTAGGGGCTGCCATGGCTATTATAATCAGGCATAGGCGAATTGCTGAGGGTGGTGACAATGCAGATGCTGACAGACAACCCAGAGTGAGGAGAAGGAGAAGAGTATACAGGCCCAGGGTCACCTACCATGGGTTACATGAGCTGGAGATAGTAGAGCTATAGAGTGGACAGAGAGCTCCTGCAGCAGATTGTTGAGCTGTGCAGGCCACACCTCACACACAGAACCAACCGAGGGGAACCCATCCCAGTGGAAACCAAGGTATGTGTTGGCCTAAGAATACTAGCAACAGGTACCTTCCAGAGACCAACTGGTGATATGATGGGAATATCACAGGCATCAGCCTCCAGGGTACTGCACCAGTTCCTGGATGCCATGTCACCACATGTCAGTGATTATATATATGTCCCTAATGACCGTGAAGTTGTGGCCAGCAATATGCGTCTCTTCCAGCAAATAGCGGGATACCCTGAGGTGCTGGGTGCAATAGACTGCACGCACATACGCATCAAAGCACCAGCCGGTGAGCGGGTAGAGTCTACATTAACCGCAAGGGATACCCTCCATCAACTGCCAGGTCGTGTGTGATGCCCAGGGCATAATAATGAATGTGTGTGCTGGCTGCCCTGGGAGCTACCACGATTCCCACATCTGGCATCTGACGCAGCTGTACCAATCATTTGCCAATGGGGACTTCCCACACGGAGACCTAGTGGGGGATGCAGGTTATGCACTTGAGCCGTGGCTGATGACACCCATCAGAAATGCACACACACCTGAACAGGAACGCCATAATGAGGCACATGCACAAACACGTAATATCATAGAGCGTGTGTTTGGGCTGCTCAAGTCACGGTTCCGGTGTCTGGACACATCTGGTGGAGCTTTGCAGTACACACCAACTACATGTACCCAAATGATCATGATATGTGCTATGCTACATAATATGATCCCGCGGAAACAGCTGCAGCAGGACCAGCACAGGGCTGGGCCAAACATCCCCACCATTGCCAAGGCCACCACAGGCAGGGGTGACTCGGAGGAGGAACAACCTGACCTTGTCCCAGTAGGCAGAAGGAGGCGTGCCCAGTATGCCCTGGCCTTGGCAAAGAGGCAACGATAGCACATACGCTTGGTCAGTAGGAACACTGGGACTGATACCCGCTCTGACTCACTCATACAGTAACAGGGATGCCTAACATGACACAACCTGCTTCCAAATGTACAGGGAGTGTAGTATGTGTATCCGACAGAGGTGGCCCTGCAGCACCACCTGAGGCATGAATGCCATGTGTTAAGTAATGTAATATCATGTACAATATGCACACCTGAGGACCCCAACTAACATCCATATCCACGCATATGACCCTGCGGAAACAGCTGCACGTCATACAGTGATGTACATGTGCAAAAACATGGAACAAGATACAAAATGAGGGTGTCTAGCAATAAATAGCATGGATAACCACACACCCATGTTTGTACCACAACAAGAAGCAACATGGAATAGCCATGGTCAAAACCAATGGCTAAAACCGACTACTACTATATAGCCTGCTGCAGACCACTGTCCTAATAGCAGGAACTGCCCCAGGCCTATGTCCATAGGTTCATACTAGGCTATCTGCCCTAGGGCATTAATAAGCCTAGCCCAGAGTTTTGTGGCTTCTGCCACCCCTGCAAGTTGATGGATAATATGCCCATCATTTTGCTGTGCCTCTGTCAAGCAGTGATACTGAGGTTATCCCTGGGGTATACCTGCAACCTCCCATCCATTGGTCAAGATCTCACTTGAACAAAGCCAGTGAGGTGCTCAGCCCCACATGTACCAGGATGTTGTTCCACAGCATATGGACTCTCTGGGTGATGAATCTGTCCCTCCAGCACATCCTATTAATATCTGTGTTGAGGTTTAGGTCTCCTGCCCTTGTAGTTCTGATGGATGTAGAGGTCTTGAGGTGAAGCATGTTCATAAATTCTGGGTTGGACATAGCCTTGTATGTCAGGCACAGGTCACCTCTGAGCAGTCAGTAAGTGACTGAATACAGCTGGAATCCCTTCAGTCGGGCAGCATAAGAAATATGTTTGAGACCCTTTCACCTCCTGTCGAGGAATTTGTGGGCCCATCCAATCTGAATGGGGCAGTGTATGCAATCATTGGTGTGATGAGTACAGGGGAACGATGACCTCCCTTGATCTAGATGTGAATCACTGCATGATGAGGTGGCCAATGTAGAAGGCCTTCCAAACTACCCTGGCAATGTGAGTGTAAAGCAAAGGTCACTGTCAACCTGGGTGCCCAGGTCCCTGATAACCTACGTTGTGCTTAGAGGATTGCCACCTAGATGGGAAGTAGTGGTAACCTTGTTCTTCCTGAAGGGTATGGCTATGCATTGTTTAGTGTTTAATGTAAGGCCATGGCCGTGGCACCAGTTATCTGTGTCTATGAGACCCTTCTGAAGGATGTCTGTGTCAGATGGGTTTCCAGCTATGCTTCCCAGTTTGCAGTCATCTTCAAACTTTGTCAGCCATAATCCTCCTGTGTTTGCTCGTACTTCTGAAAAGTAGATACTGAACAAATGTGGGCCCAGGACTGAGCCCTGTGGGACACCACTTGTGACAGCTCTGGAGTGTGAACTGGCACCAGCAACTTTGACCCTGTGTGTTCCGTCACTTAGCCAGTTTGCAACCCATGCTGTGATGTATGGGTTCACAATTAAGCTGGTGATGTTTTCAATGATACCTGAGTGGGGTATTGTGTCGAAAGCCTTTGCCAGGTCAAGGTAGGCTGTGTGGACTGCCTTGCCCACGTCAATGGCCTGGGTGAGTGTTTTGAAAAAGTCAACCAAGTTTAAAAGGCATGATCTGCCCTTGACAAAGCCAAACTGGATTGGATCCAATGTCTGCAAGTCCCCTATGTCTTCATTTAGAATTCCCATTATGATCCTCTCCATAGCTTAGCAGAACAGGCTTGTCAAGCTGATGGGATGGTAGTTTCTGGGGTTGGTGGAGGCACCTCCTTTGTGAAGTGGGTCCACCATTGCTGTATGCCACTCCTTGGGAACATATCCTGAGGTGAGGCTAAGATTAAACAGCTGCCCTAACTGTGGGTGTAATTACTCATTGAGTTCATGGAGCACACAACTGGGGACACCATCTGGTCCCATGGATAAAGTGTTTTCTGCCTTGGATTGAGCAGTTCCCACCCCAGCAGTGGAGATGTTTGGGGGCTACAATCCTCTGGTGTACATACCCCCAGTTGGGGAGGGGAGAAATCTGCACTGAACCTGTCAGTCAGTATGTTGCCAATGTCTGTAGGTGCAGTGATATCAACATTATTCTGAACTAAGTCTGAGCATATCTGGGAGTTTCCTCCCAGGTTTCAAACATAGGTAAAAAGGCCTCATGATTGTCCCTGGAGTCCTGAGTGGGTTTACTCTCAAAACATGCCTCAGATGATTGTATGGGGAACCCAGTGTTTTACTCACAATGAGCAGGGGTGCCTTCCCCACGGATTACGCTCTATCTTGTAGTAGCTCCTTCCTTGTGTTGTACAGCTTGTTTATGGCTAGGGTCCACCAGACTGGATGCTTGCCTGTGGTACAAAGAGTCATTATTATTTGGGATTGCCTGAACCATGCAGTCCTGGAGGTGCTGGTAGAAGGCATTTCTAAGTGATACAGTGGCTTGGGTAATGGTGTCTGCTGGCCTGGGGGCCTTGAAAGAGACCACACCAGTCCTCAGAAATGTGAAGTCGGCATTTGAGAAGGTCTTCACCGTTTCATTTCCCATCTGGGGTGTGGGTGGGATGTGGACTCCCACTGAGAATAGTCCATGATCTGATCTCACCAATGATGGGTATATGTCTGGTGTTGAACAGTTTGACCCCATGTTCGTGAGGATGTGTTCTAGTATGTTGCCTCCACTTGAGGGGATTGGGACCAGTTGTTCCATGGCATTTCAGTGTATGAACTCTTGGAACCTTTGTGTTAGAGTGTTGTGACATGATTAGTGATCCCAGTCTATATGTGGATAGTTGGAATCACCCAGTAGGATGGTGTTTTGAGATACATTTATCCCCTTCAGTGTTTGCAGGATAGCTGTGTGAGGTACCTGAGTTTGAGCGGGTGGCATGTAACATGCTACAAACTGCAGAGCAATCTTGCCTACGGTCATTGGCACCTGGATGGTCTCTGATGCATCATGTGTTGCCACCAACCATGAGGTGAGGGTGTCCTTGATGAATATGGACACTCACCATCCTTCTTGGTGTTGTCGGGATGCTGGTGCCGGAATGCATGATATGAGGTAACACCCGATAGTGCCGGGGTGCTGTCAGAAGCTGTGAACCAGGTTTCAGGCACAGCACAGACATCAATGTGCTACATACTGAGAAGGGCATAGAGTGTGTGCAGCTTGAGGTTGAGACCTTGGGCATTGAGCAGCATTACCCTTAGTGTCTTTCCTTTACTGTGTTCTAGGGTGGTAGGTGTAGAATCTGAGTCTTGCATAAAAAAGGCACAATGGGGGTGGCAAGAGCATCATCTGAAATCCGGAAGCCCAGGGGTGACAGGTGCAAGCCGTCCCTTGCAAATCACCGTGGCCTGTCCAGCATGTCATCCCAGGCAGACAGACATTGGACCCCTTAGAATGACACCATAGTCTAAGCAAAATACTACAGCTGATCATCTTGTCTCTGTTTATGTGGCATCATACTTGGTGAAGGTAGGATACTGCCGAAGGTCAGGGTCATACCTGCCTGGCCTACATAATCAGAGGGATTCTCTATGTCTCTTTCCATGTAGTCCAGGGAGGTACATCTCAGGTCGTTCACACCAGCATGGATTATGACTGGGTCAGACCTGTACTTGCAGTTTAGTGACCTGAGTGCTTGCATTATGTGGTGGATCCCAGTGCCCGATAGGCAGCTTACTGTGACCTCCTCTGTACCTGATCTGGTGAGTGGGACATCAGTGTGTCTGACTATGGAGTCACCTATGACAAGTGTGTCCGGCATTGTGTTTGGCCTTAAGGGCTGTGACTGTTTGGCACACCAACTCTGTGGTCAATGTGTTGCATGTGCTGTGCCCTGTGGAGGCAGTTGTGTGAGTGTCTGCTGTGGTGTCCAGCGCCATTCTGGTAGACTTCTGATCAGAGCCTCCGAGAGTGTCTCTGTCTGTCTATGTGTATGATCTTAAGTTGTGACAGTGCCATGTGAGACTGGATTAAAGATGTGTGTGTGGTTACCTTCACCCTCTCTCTGGTCTTGCTAGTCCTATGTTGAGAGAGCTCAGCCTCCACTTTGGCTATATAGTTGCATCTCTCACATGTATGTGTGTTTTATGGCAGAAGGAGACGGTTGTCAGTGTACATGAGGCAACTGTAACAGTGCCTCAATATTCCCAGGTTCACCAGCTGAGCAGGAGAGGACACTAGCAACTGATCCCTAGACATGCTAGAAGGAATAGACAAAACAATGTTGGAATACAGGGAGATATCAAGCCCCCAAGCCACATCATACTGTTTGATTGACAATAGCTACACATACACCGGTGTTTCATAGTGTCATAGTGTACTACTAGGCTATCTGCCCTAGTGTATGTATAAGCCTAGCCATAGTGATGTGGCTAATGCCACCACTTATAGTGGTAATAAGTGTACAGAATAGATTCTGAATATTGTGCCTCTGACTTAGTAGTGACACATTATGACCCCCTTACGTAATTGAATAACATGACTGTGTCTCTGACTAGTCTGTGCCTCTGTCTCATATGCAGTTGTCCAGATGTCTCCTGAAGCGAGTCAGTGAGGGACTCTGTCAAACATGAACTGGGATACTCTGCTAGAGTGTGAGATGCTTCTGAGTTATGACTCTGTCCCTCCAGCATGTCCTATACATGTATGTGCTGAGGTTCAAATACTCAGCACTCATGGCTCTGGTGGATTTGGATTGCTTGCAGTGGAGTATGTCCACCAAATCCTGATTGGACATGGTCTTGTATGTCAGGCATAGGTCACCTGTAAGTATGCGGTATGACACTGAACAAAGCTGGACTTCCTCTATTCTGGAAGCATATGACATGTGTTGAAGAACCCTGATCTTCATGGTAGGTACTTTTCGGGTGCAAAGGTGCAAAAGGCAGGATCTGCCCTGTACAAAGCTGAACTAGGTGGGAACAAGGGTCCATAGGTCAGTAATGTGTCTGTGTAAGAGCTCCATGACTCCTCCCATATCTTTGCAGACAAGGCTGGTTAAGCCTGTGTGGTGGTAGTTGCCATGGTCTGTGGAGGCATCCCCTTGTGGAGTGGGACCACTGTTGCCGTATGCCAGTGTTCAGGTACATATCCTGTAGCAAGACTAAGGTTAAATAGCAGTTGTATATATGGGTCCAGCCCTTCTGGAGTTCACATAGCATGCAACTGGAGATACCAGCAGGTCCCATGGATGCTGTGTACTTGTCTTTGCTGAGTGTGGCTCTCACATGGACATCCAAGATGACAGTGAGGTTACATACAGCAGTGATAACTATCTTGTTTTGGGGGTGAGGGAGGTCGTAAATCGCACTGAAGCTGTCCGTCGGAATGTTGCCAATATCTGTCAGGTCACTGGAATATATGTTGTTGTGTACCAACTCTGAGCATATCCGAGGGTTCACAACCAGGTGTCTGACATAACTGAAGAAAGCAGTGTGGTTACCTTCATTGTCTTTGGTGATTTATGTCCCCAAGTTGACCTTGCATGTCTTTATGAGATAATGTAGCTTTCTACTAGTGCTGATCACAGCTGTCTTCCCTTTTGGAGATGTAGCTCTGTCTTGCATTAGTAACCCTCATCTGTCATACAGTTTGTTTATGGCTGGGGTCCACCAGACAGGACACTTTCCCTTTGTGGAGAGGGTCCTGTTTTCAGTTGTGATTGTATGGTCCATGCTGTCTGACATCTAGCTAAGGGGAGGTCATTCTGGTTCTGCAGTTATCTTTCATCAGCATTAGAAATGACCACAACAGCCCCTGTGGGTGTACCTCATGCACACACATCCAGCACCTGTAAAGTCCACAACAGTACCTCACCAGGAGTATGACAGAGCTGGAACACATGTAATGTGTAGTCTGATTAAACAGAGTGCAGCTCCACACACTGCCATGCTGTCCACCCAGATGCAAGCTGTGCTTGATGTAGAAAGCCATGTCCAAGCTGGAATCAATGCACATGCTGCACCTTGTACAATCTGAATGGCAGGGAGCTATGCACATGAGGGACCTGAACCCCAGCACTGACATATATAGGACAGGCTGTACTGCATTATCCAAAACACAGAAGCCACCCCACACATGAGTAAACTACCAGTACAGGTTGTCCATAGAGACACTGGTTGAGTCCCCTCAACAGGAATCCTAATGAGTGGATGGGAGATGGGAGGTTTACCCTGGGTATCAATGTTATGTCACAGGTAGACAGAGGCACAGTATACTAAACAAGACATATGACATGTCGAACTACGCTTACAATGTGTTGATGGACAAACACATTCTCCGACTAGCATTAGGTCAAGATACCTCTTGAACACAGCCAGCAAGGTGCTCTGCCTCAAATGGACCAGGATTGTATTCCACAGCATAGGGAGTCTCCGAGTGATAACTCCATCCCTCCAACATGTCCAACATACATCCCTACTAAGGTGTAAGTCACCTGCACTAGTGGTTCAGGTGGATCTTCTGAGTCTGAGGTGGAGCATGCCCATTAATCTCTGTTTGGACATGGCCTCGCATGTCAGGCACATGTCACCTCTAAGCAGACGGTATGTGAGTGAATAGAGTGTGAGTGTCGTCAATCTGGCAGCATATGACAGCTGTTGGGGTTCCTTGATCCTTTAGGTGGGGGACAGTCAGGGTGTCTCCAATTGCTGCAGATGTTGTGTGAGATACAGCCAGAATAGGGCATTCGACTCGATCAACGGTCTGATAAGTGAAGAGTACAGGGGAACAATGACCCACTAGATCTGGATGTGAATCCCAGCCTGATCAGGTGGGCAATGTAGAAGGTCTTCCTAGCCACTTTAGCAATGTGAGTCTCAGAAGAATGGCGACTGTTAACCTGGGTCCCCAGGTCCATGATAACCTCCTCTGTGCTTAGAGGATTGCCACCTATATGGTAGCTTGGGGTCACCTTGCTTTTCCTGAAGGGTATGTCTACACATGTTGTGCACTCTGACTTCAGGCCATGGCCCTGGCACCAGCTATCAGTTACTGTGAGTCCCTTCTGAAGGATATCTGTGTGTGATGCACTGTCCACTATGGTGCCCAGTGTGCAGTCATCTGCTAACATTGTCATCCAAAGTCCTCCCATGTTGGCCTGTACTTCTGGGAAGTACATGACAAACAATGGGGCCAAGGACTGAGCCCTGTGTGACACCACCTGTGACCAGCCTGGAGTCTAACATAGTGCCAGCAACTCTAACCCTGTGGGTCCCGTCCTTAAGCCAGTTTGCAACCCATCTTGTGACATATGGGTTTACATTTCAGTTGTTAGGGTTTTCCACAATACCTGAGTGGGGTATTGTGTTGAAAGTGTTTTCAAGGCCAAGGTAGGCTGTATGGACTGCCTTTCCCCAACAATGGCCTAAGTGACCAATTTAAAGATGTCAACCCAGTACAAAAGGCATGATCTGCCCCTGACCAAGCCAAAATGGGATGGGTACAATGTCTGCATGTCCCCTATATCTTTGTTTATGAGCTCAATTATGATCCTCTCCATAGATTTGCAGACTACACTTGTTAAGCTTATGGGGCAGCAATTAACAGGGTCTGTAGAGGCACTGCCTTTGTGCAGATGTGCACAACTGGACCCTAACCAGGCTGTTGTGCACACTATGGAAATGTAAAGCAGTGATAGGACTAAAGGCCAGGATACTGACCACCACAGTGAAAGTACTGGAACACTACACTAGACAGTGCTACAGTGTTAGGTCAGTATGAACGGATGTTGACAATTGTGTGCAAAGTATCCCATGCAAAACCTGCAGGCACAGTATACTCCCTGTTTTGTTCACACAAAAAGCATTCAGACAGTAACTACACAACATGGCACAGAACACACAACCATAAACTTCAGGTATTTGTTGAAGGTCACACTCATCCACAAATGTGATGGGCTGCAGAGTTCAACATATGTAAAGCCCACACTGGGCATGCTCACACACTTAGATAAATGAGACATCTTTCACACAACATGCCACGGGAAGGCTGAACTGGGCATGCTCACACACTTGGTCCAAATGTTACCCCTAGCAAATGTGAAAACACACCAGAGGATGCTCATCCCCCTTTCTAGACACTGATCATGTAAGCACCCTATAAGTATATTGGAGAAAAGGATTCTCTCAGTAATCCGAATAGCGCGCCGTGCTAATGCGTCCGTCTCTAGTGTCATAACATAGTTAGGTAGGGGTTTGAATCCAACAGGTGGCAAGTGTGTGTGAAGGGGTGTAAGTGTGTATGAAAGAAACATCCCTTTTGGCAACTGGGAAAACACCACAGGATGATCATTCCACTTTCTAAACTCTGATGATGTCAGCACCCTATAAGTATATCAGGGGAAAGGAAATTCCCCAGTAATGCGAATAGCGCTGTGCTAATGCGTCCGTCTCTAGTGTCATAACATAGTTAGGTAGGAGGTTTGAATCCAGCAGGTGGCAAGTGTGTGTGAAGGGGGGTAAGTGTGTGTGTATGAAAGAAACATCCCTTTTGGCAACTGGGAAAACACCACAGGATGATCATTCCACTTTCTAAACTCTGATGATGTCAGCACCCTATAAGTATATCGGGAAAGGAAATTCCCCAGTAATGCGAATAGCGCGCTGTGCTAATGCGTCCGTCTCTAGTGTCATAACATAGTTAGGTAGGGGTTTGAATCCAGCAGGTGGCAAGTGTGTGTTAAGGGGGGTAAGTGTGTAATGAAAGAAACATCCCTTTTGGCAACTGGGAAAACACACCACAGGATGATCATTCCACTTTCTAGACTCTGATGATGTCAGCACCCTATAAGTATATTGGAGAAAAGGATTCTCTCAGTAATCCGAATAGCGCGCCATGCTAATGCGTCCGTCTCTAGTGTCATAACATAGTTAGGAAGGGGTTTGAATCCAGCAGGTGGCAAGTGTGTGTGAAGGGGGGTAAGTGTGTGTGTATGAAAGAAACATCCCTTTTGGCAACTGGGAAAACACCACAGGATGATCATTCCACTTTCTAAACTCTGATGATGTCAGCACCCTATAAGTATATCAGGGGAAAAGAAATTCCCCAGTAATGCGAATAGCGCGCTGCGCTAATGCGTCCGTCGCTAGTGTCATAACATAGTTAGATAGGAGGTTTGAATCCAGCAGGTGGCAAGTGTGTGTGAAGGGGGTTAAGTGTGTGTGTATGAAAGAAACATCCCTTTTGGCAACTGGGAAAACACCACAGGATGATCATTCCACTTTCTAAACTCTGATGATGTCAGCACCCTATAAGTATATCAGGGGAAAGGAAATTCCCCAGTAATGCGAATAGCGCGCTGTGCTAATGCATCCGTCTCTAGTGTCATAACATAGTTAGGTAGGAGGTTTGAATCCAACAGGTGGCAAGTGTGTGTGAAGGGGGATAAGTGTGTGTGTGTGAAAAAAACATTCCTTTTGGCAACTGGGAAAACACCACAGGATGATCATTCCACTTTCTAAACTCTGATGATGTCAGCACCCTATAAGTATATCAGGGGAAAGGAAATTCCCCAGTAATGCGAATAGCGCGCTGTGCTAATGCGTCCATCTCTAGTGTCATAACCTAGTTAGGTAGGAGATTTGAATCCAGCAGGTGGCAAGTGTGTGTGAAGGGGGGTAAGTGTGTGTGTGGGAAAGAAACATCCCTTTTGGCAACTGGGAAAACACCACAGGATGATCATTCCACTTTCTAAACTCTGATGATGTCAGCACCCTATAAGTATATCAGGGGAAAAAAAATCCCCCAGTAATGGGAATAGCTCGCTGTGCTAATGCGTTCGTCTGTAGTGTCTTAACATAGCTAGGTGGGGGTTTGAATCCTGCAAAGGGAATGTATGTGTGTTAGTATGAGTGTGGTTTATGTGTGTGCACTATGCTGGGAGGGTTAACTGCCTTTTGCCAACTGGGAGAACACACTACAGGGTGCACATCCCTCCTCCTACACACAGATGATGTCAGCACCCTCTAAGTACAGCATTAGTAAGGATTTCTCCAACTACTGCAAATAGCACACTCTGCTAATGTGTCTGTTTCTACTGTCATTGCACAGTTAGGTATGGGTTTGAATCTTGCAAATGGAAAGTATGTGTTTTACTGTTGGTGGGATTAGTGTGTGTACAATGATGGGGTGGGATGTGGCTTTTGCCACATGGGGCTATGCACTGCAGGGTGGTCATTACCCTTAACAAGCAGTGATGTTGATAGCACCCTATACAAACAAAACTACAAAACAGAAGGTGGTGGTACTGATAACACATGTAAGGTAACACTTCTTCAAGTAATGTCCACAAAATGGAGTAGGATAATCAAACAATTCTTTTATTCTATACAGACAACATGACAACAGACAAGTAACTGCCAGTACTCAGTATAGTGTTACATGCTACTGTAACACGCACATGTACCGAATATACCTAGATAGTGTTCTGAAGCCTGAATGTGGCAAGTGTGTGGATGTGGGATGTGTCTGTGTGTGCATTTCCGTATGGGAAACATGTTTGCTGTGGCAATCAGGGTACTACAGTACCTGATGCACATTACATCTTCCAACTGATGAGGTTGCCTGAACCCTGTGAGTACAGGTAGAGAAGGGGATGCCAGTGGTAAACAACATAGTGCACTTCTGAAATGTGTACCTGTCATGTATCAACAGCTACTCATGTAGGGTGATAAATAATGGGAATGGCAGGTGAGTGTGTGCATCTGTGTGGGTAGCAGGGTGTGTATAGATGCATGTGTGACAGAACAGATACATGTAGCTGAATCTACATAACAGCACAAGATGCGCATTGCCATAGTCAATGTTAGCATGTGATGGTGTGCAGCTGGTACACTTTGTTAAGTAGTATGGGTGCATATAACAATTGAGGACATTCATACAGTTACTGCAGCAGGACTGCTGGGATATACACACATTTATACTGCAACAGTCAACAGTTACCAACATGTTACTACTTATACACATCTATGTAGTCACCCTGTGCATCAGCAACGTGTTTACCTTTACCTGCACCGATGTTGTAGTATGCAGGAGGTGGCACAGTGTCATCATATGCACAGGGTGTGGGTTAGGTATGCCCAAGCCGGCCACTGGTAACACCAATTGACATGTGTGTGTATGTGTGTTTGTGAGGGGCAGCAGTACAGGGTGGACCGTTGTTGGTGCAGTGTGTGTGTGTATGTGTTTGCCCTAGGTGTTAGGTTTCCAGGTTTCTGCATGTGTGTAAGCATGCACACAGTCCCACATAATGGCTGCCATGTACAGGGTTTTGTGGACAGCCACAGACTGCACCTGTCAGGTCATCCAGATCAGTGTCTGTGGGCATGGACACGGTACCTGTGCCTGGCAGCGGTGCTACGGGCCGTATCCGGTACTAACCCAGACTGGGTACTGTCATCGGAAGCAGGGGTGTGTTGACTGGACACAGTTCCCTGTTGGGACTGTCCAGAGCCACGTGCACGTGGTCTCCTGGGGCGTCTGGATGACAGCACAAACCCAGCATTGCTGGGGCTGGTGCTGGCACTTGAGGCGCGAGTGGGCCTGTTGTCGTCCGCGGCCACTGCCAGCTGGTGCTCTTGCTGGCATACGGCCACGTCGACGTCGCAAACACACACCATCGCCCTGGCCCATGGACATCTGGTTGTGGAGCAGCTGTTCTATGCCCCCACAACGTCTGTCAACGACATCTGTGAAGTTACGGATAGCATTCGCAACATCATGCATGCCGTCTGTCATGGCTATGCGACATGCTCTCAGCTCCCTCAGACCCTGTCTGGTGTACCTTTCCATACGTGCCTGTGCCTGCATGACAGTTCTAAACATAGTGGAGGTTGACATACCTCCTTGGGCACGTCGGCCAGAGGCAGTACGGCCACGGATGCCCCCACGAGAACCCATGGGCGACTGTCTGCGTGGTACCATTGGAGGCCTCTGCACATGGCTGCCTTGTGAGGATGCATGTACCACAGGTACCACATTACCCTGATCTATGCCCACTGCTGACTGTCCATCACCTAGGGGCAATGGTGACAAAGGATGTAACGGCAGGATGACTGTGCGCATTGACGGGGTTGAAAGCTGTGTACTGTCAATTGGCTGACCAATGGCGGACCCAGACACACCTTCCTGCACCATTACAGACATTTCATCATCATCAGTATCTGGGGCACAAGATTCAGGTTCCCTGCTGCAGGTCACCAGAGCAGCACCAGAACCTACGGGAGGAAAACATGGAACACAGATTACAGTCTCAATACATATTTGAAAGAGATGCACTTCAATACTAATGCACACATTCAGAAATGGACACATGCACTCATGGACACTAACACACATGCACACTTGGGCACAGGTACACTTGCACACATGCACACCCCACAGTAAACACACACATCAGTACCGTGTTACACTACTCAATTTACTACCTGTCAATTACAGTTATTGTGAACACAGTCACCAGCATGTCTACTACAGAGTTACACTACTCTTCCTAGTTTTATAAATTGTTTTACAGATAATTTTAAAAGACTCACCAGCATGTATGGCCTGCCTCATTGCTACATGGGAGGGACCTGGAAGTGTGAAGAGAGTAATGTCAGTGGGCACATGTGTGCCATTCATTTTGCACATGATACAGTACAGTAGTACACTAGTTCCCTTATACACATCAGCTGCACATCATGTCTGTATATATATCATGATGACAGATACATACCACATGCACACCTTATGCGTGCATGAAGTAACAGCGTACAGAACAGTCATATGTACATACCAGGAGTTAACTCTAATCTCACCCTTACCTCTCTTCAAACGTCAACTCAAACTGTACTTCCAAACCCACTGGCTTTGTTCTTCTTGGAGTCCAGGCTAACATCCCTCTCCCTACCCTCTCTTCACCTTTAACCCTCATTGTGCATAGAAACTAGCTTCTACCCTGTTTCTTTCACCTTGATGTCCTTCTATGCTCTGACCTACTTCTCCCATCCCTCCCACCTCCTCTTGACTGTCTTCCTTCTTTTCCTCACTTCCCTTCTTGACTCCTGCCTCTTCCATATCATTGTATCTGTCATACTCCTTCTACTTCTCTACCCTTCTGAGCCCTAACTATTATGTATATGGCTTTTGCCTTATTGCATAACCATTATGCTTTAGGTAGGATTGCTTTGAAACCAACGGTACATTGTGTATGACTCTAAACTGTTTGACTTCCTTACATGTATGTTGATTTAATTAACAGGCTGGTGTACAATTCTATTATGTTGGCTGTCTGTAATGACAACTTGTCTGTCTGCCTTTATTACGTTATGTGTGGAGCTTTTCTCCACAGGCCTCTACTGAAAATGAACTTATATCCAGCTAGACTATCTGGGTCAACAAATGTAAAAGTAATAACAATAAATGAATATGGCATCTTACCTGCACGCTCGCTGTCTTGCTGCTGTGTGGATCCAACCTCCATCAGGATGTATGATGGTTGCTGTTGTTCTGGGGCTGGATCCACAACACTTAGCAGTAGCCCCTCCTGTCTGGTGAGGGGGGGGGTGTGGCCACCCCCCCACCTGTGGCAGCCTGTTGCCTGCGGATATCTGCAGCACGCTGGCGGACATTTCTTATCAAATCACTGCAGTGATGTCTCACCTGCTCATATGTCCTATCATGCATGCCAACATCATTTATCCTGCTAACAAGGTTTTGCCACAGTGCAGACCTCTCCTGCTGATTCTGGGTGGTGCGTGAGAACAGGATGGCATAGTCACGCACCAGGCTCTGGTGGATCACGTCATCCTCTGCAGCAGAGTAGGCAGGATTCCGTTTAGGTGCCATGTCTATCTGGAAAGGTACACAAACAGGTTATCAGCATAGTATCTCAACAATACATGGTACACATTCTATACAGGTAGTGTTAACTTCTACTTATTACTGATTGGTTAAAACCTGATTACAGTGTAGCTATCATTCTATGTCATTTGTACTAAGTACTTGGCCTTCAGACCAGTTGTTTTACATTAGGGAGGTTGGTGGCAAGCACTGTGGTGGCAGGACACATATCTTTCATCCATTGAAGTTGGGAACTGCTGATTGTGGGCCCAGTGTACAAGTGTATTACTTCTGGTATGGGCAGTTGGCCTTCAGGCCAGTTATTTAACATTAACGAGGTTTGTGGTCTGCACCCATGTGTGACAATAGGCTGTACTCTGCCATTCATAGTTGGGGACATCTGGTTTCAGGTTTATAGTGCCTGCATATCTGAGCTGTATCTTACTGACATTGCTACACCTTGTTTGTTGTAGCAAACACTACATCCAGGCCTCCTGCATCTACCTTTCTTTATATGCTTGTTATCTGTTAGCTTGTTATTTCACTGGTATGCTACATCCACATAGTACACATCTTTGCAACACATCTGTGACTCACTACTGTTATCTGCATTGCTTACTGTACGTACTTCCATGTTACACATGACAGCAAGTGACTGCTTGTCATTGTTGCATTTACTTCATTGTGACACATTGCACTTAGGTTACCTGGCATTTGCTCACTGCCGCTTTTA
Source organism: Protopterus annectens (assembly GCF_019279795.1). NCBI lineage: Eukaryota > Metazoa > Chordata > Ceratodontiformes > Protopteridae > Protopterus > Protopterus annectens. The sequence goes on from NC_056725.1 coordinate 1,652,499,925, forward strand.
TATCAGTCAGCAGTTGTAGGTAATGTCAGTACACCCTCACTCCCCACTGGACCTTGTTTTCAATCATTAGTGATTACAGAGTTCACAATAGTATTCTAGCATGTCCAGAGGTCAGTTGTCAGTTCCTCCTCAGTCCAGCTGGTGAGTGTGGTACTCCAGAGACAATGTTAGAACAGATGCATGTACACAGACAACCCCTCCTCCTAACAACAAATTCAAACTCATGTGAGTGATGCAACCATATACCAGACTGGAGGCTAGGCTCTGTCTAGTCAATACCGCCATAACCAGTCACGTGGCAAGGGATCACTCACTACACTTCCAGTCTCATGTAGACCTACCACAACAGCGGACCTAACACATGATCACACATGATCATACTTGTAGGCTCAGACCACAGCTCTGCCTATGCAGCAGAGACCTCCTAAGCAGACATCCAGGCAACCACTACCACATAAACGAACATGTGCAACACATATCACACAAAGCCAATGTGCTGAACACTCACAGCCATTAACAGTTAACAACACACCTCATACACCTGTACTAGGTGCCTCTATCATCAGGCACACTCACATCACGTTCACCAGGCTTAACGAGGTGAGGGTCACGGTGTGCAGCCTGTCAGGCACTATGAACTGCCACATAACACAAACAGTCAGGTAACCCCAAGGCAGGTACAGGTATGACTCAGTCAATGTCCATGCTGCTGTGAATGGCCTGACACATTCCTCCCTGGACTACATGACATGAGACATTACAGAGCTCTCTAAACACATAGCCCGAGACAGTTTGACCCTGACCTTGAGTAGCATCCTACCCTCACCTAGAACAATGCCACAATATCAAGGCACGATGATCCCTTCCAACAATTGACTGACATACTGGTGTCATTCACAGGTGTGCCAATGCCTGCCATCTTGGGGTGGTATGCTTTGCTAGGGACAGCTTACACCTGTCACCACAGTCCTATTGACATTTGGCGGAGCCTCCTGCTACACCCATAGTGCCTGTATTAGGCAAGGCTCATAAGGCAAACCCACATCCATTTGTATCACAAAGGATGAGGAAGTAAGAGTGATGCTACTCAACACTGGACATCTAGACCCAAGGATGCACGCACCCAAAACCCTACCTAGCATTCTGCACATCGATATCTGTGCAGTAACATGAACCTGTTTCAGGTTTCACAGGAGCACACCAGTACTACCACGTTATAGCTGTTACCATTCTTGTCGGCCACAACACTTGAACAAAGGAGGGGGAGTATCAGTATTCAATGCAGATTCCCACCTCGACATTGGTGGCACAGTACAACATAGGTGTTAGGCCATTGAGTACAGAAGGCGTAGTTGGGGACCTGGGAAGAAACATGGTAGCGGTCTGTCATTTGTCTACCACATGGCCAACGTGGATTGACAGACATGTTATATAGCCCAGCTAATCATGACTGATTCACATGTATGGCAGGGGAGGTCATTGTGCCTCTGTACTCATCCATCATCAGGCCTATAATTGCGTACAATGCACCTTTTGGGATGTACCTAACCAGACACCTACAGCAACTGGTACAGGACAACAGTACATCATCAAGGGGATGCAATGGCTCACACAGATGTCATATGCTGCCCAGGTAAAGTGAATCCAGCTGGACTCAGTGGCATACTGCCTGTTCAGAGGCAATCTGTGCATGCCATATACAGCCATGTCCTACCTAGCAGTAATGAACGTGATGCACCTCAGGCAATCAGAGTCCCATACAGCCACATGCTCAGGAGAGCTGGACCTCAGCACTGACATACATGGACATGCTGGAGGGCATATTCTAACCGAGGCTCCCTTCACTCTGTAATGAGCTCACACTACTGGTTAGGCAGAGTCCCTCATTGACTCTCTTCCATAGGAATCTGGATGAGTGGATGGAGATCATAGTTGTACCCCAGGTATCACTTCTATGTCGCTGTTAGACAGAGGCAAAGTATACTAAAGTCGGACAAGGGCATAGCAGCATAAGATGTGATTGGGTGGCAAAAGACAAACACATTCTACTAGGCTTACCAATGCCCTAGGGCAAATAGCCTAGTATGAACCTATGAACTGTTCATTCTCAACTGTTCGAGCTCATTACAGAGTGAAGGGAGCCTCTCAGTTAGGAATTTGCCCCTCCAGCATGTCCATGTATGTTCTATTCAGTCGCTTACCGCTTGCTCAGAGGTGACCTTTGCCCAACATACAAGGCCATGTCAAACCCAGATTTGATGAATATGCTTCACCTAATAAACCTAGATCCATCAGAGCCACAAGGGCGGGAGACTTAAACCTCGACACGGCTATTAATAGGACATGCTGGAGGGATAGATTCATCACCCAAAGACTCCCTATGCTGTGGAACAAAATCACGGTATATGTGAGGCAGAGCACCTCGCTAGCCTTGTTCAAGAGAAATCTTGACCAATGGATGGGAGATCGCAGATATACCCCAGGGATTACCTCCGTGTCACTGCTCGACAGAGGCACAGCAAAATAATGGGTATGGTTCCCCATACTAAAGGGGTGGCGTAAGCCACAAAACGATGGGCTAGGCTTGTAAATGCCCTCGGGCAGATAGCCTAGTATGAACCTATGAACATGTGTGTACTGCTATAGTACATCTGCCATATGTTGCATGTGTGTGTGTTGTGGGGGATGCACAGGTAATGGCCAGATAATTCTGCACAGGTGACATGTCTGACACATTCTGGGTGTTCATCCATACATACTGGATGTGTGCTGCCATCCAACCCTGTGATGTGGACACACATTACTCAGCCTGGATATACATATCTGAACAACACCACAAGCACAGTACACTAACTTGCTATGTATGCATGTTATTACACAGTTATTCAGTAGTTATGACAGTGATGCTATCCATGCAGCCCACTGGGCCAGTGGAAGCCACAACACACACCGCCAGCACCTTTGCATATGCGTACCACAGACATCCCACATACTGCATGTACTGTGCACACAGTTATCTAACCCAGAACAACTGCACACCACTTATTAATCCTGTCCAGTGGACTACAGATACAGGCATATTGTATAACAATAGTAGGAGGCTACTGCAGCACAGGGCAGATTCACATGACAGGAAGGCATCTGTTGTCTGCAGTGTTAAGATGCTTCACATTCACCAAATGCACAGATATTGCCAACATTGTTGCAGACAGTTTAGGTGCAGGTACCCCCATTGTCCTACACACGTGTTATTAGTTATCCAAGATGACTGTAACCTCCCTATCCTCTCACATGTCCAGGTGAGAGCCACCCTCATCATTGCAGAACACATATCATCACTGTTACGAAATGGTATCCCTGGATGTGTGCTACATTCACCCCTGGAGGACATAGCACCACATGACAGACTGATATTAATCCTGGCCATACTACAGGATATGTACCTGAACAGTGCCATACATACACAGTGGTCCCACACCAATGAGGAGGAACCTCTACTGACCCTGGGAACTACTGCATCATATGCACAACTGGCCTTGTGTTCTAAGCTATGGAAGTGTTAGTTATGGCCCACATGTACAACAATATTACATATGTTTATATTTCATGACTATGTACACACAACCTATCTCATGGACATACCTATAGATAGTGAACTATGATACATTTGGAGGTGTCACAGTATACACAGGATTAACCTGCTACTTTGCATTACCTGTGTTTGTGGCAGCTGTTGGTGTGTCACTGGTGCTGCTTGAAGTTTGCTGCTGCTGCTGCTGCTGGTTTTGCTGCTGGCTGTCTTTATTTCTGTTTTGTTCTGTTTTGTTCTCTCTCTGTCTCTCTCTCTCTTTCTCTATCGGTTTTGTGCAATGAATGTATTGCATGAGTGTAGTGTGGGTACTCATTGCTTTTGTAGGTATCTGCATAGGTCCATGTGATGGCCTCTGCACCAATTGTAATGCAGCATTTGCTAATTGCATGCAGATGGGTGTGTACTGATTGCATGTCTCACTGTGATTTCAGGACACTGCTATAAAAGGGTATGTGAGATAGCGTTGCCCTTTCAGATTGTAGGGCGTGGACCATGCTGGTATGCTGTTGACAGTGTTTTGTGAGTGTGAAGGTTAGTACATCTCCCATGCTTCATGCTGTGTTGTAAATTCAGGTTGCTGCATTTATCCTGCCTGTTCCCTATAGTGAGTGTGTATGCATACTGACACCTACAACTATATGTCATATGTATTGCTATATAAATATATATATATATATATATATATATATATATATATCTGTGTACATATACATACTTTCATATATGTACATTAGTTGACATTATTGGGTACAAGCTAACAATTAGCAGGGCTGTTTCTGGTAACACTACACTAGTATGGGAACCCAGTAATTGGGACTATAAAAGTCTGCATGACATGCTTTGGGTAGTAGACATACTATATTGCCTTTATCTTCATTCATACTATTACGTGTTCCACTTATTTAGCACTATATTCCTGTATGAGAGTCATGGCTTAGTGGTAGGTCATACAGACTAGTGTTACAATGGTCTTGTGGTAGGGCCTACTAGTATGCTCATATTCTGCTTTTGAGTTGAGTATAGGGCCTATCAATCAAAGTGCTGGAGGCACCTTTAAGCAGTTAAAGGGCTTAGTAGGTCTCACAGGAGCCAGGCTGTGTTGCAGATTCTGGTTGCTGCATATATCTTCACTATTTCCTGTAGTGAGTGTGTATGGCTACTGAGACCTACAACTATATTTCATATGTATTAATATATATTTATATATATGTATGTGTAGATATACATACCTTCACATATGTACATTACCTTACATTATTATGTACAAGCTAACAGGTAGCAGGGCTGTTTCTGTTCACACTGAACTAGTATGGGAATCCAGTAATTTGGCCATTAAAACTCTACCTGACATGCTTTGGATAGTACATCTCCTATATTGCCTTTATACTGATTCCTACTATTACATGTTATATTTATTTTAGCAGTGTGTTCTTGCAAAGCAGGCATGGCTTAGTGGTAGGTCATACAGACTAATGTTACCAAGGTCCTGGGTTCGAAACTGACAGTGAGAATTTATTTTTCTTAGCAAACTTTCAAACTGAGTATAGCACCTGTCAATCAAAGTGCCATAAAGGCACTTTTAAGCACTTTAAACCAGGTCTGCGCTCGTTTGCGCGGAGCTCACGCATGCGCACTGGCGGTGAGCTCCGCTAACACAAGCGCACACCCGCGCTAATTTCTTTGAAAGAAAAGAAAAAGGGGTGACAGGAAAGTGGTGAAAAAGGGGTCACAAAGAGGGTAAGACAGTAGGGAAACAAGCGTGGGATTTGCAGGAGGGATGTAGGTAAGGCCCATAGATGCCCATGTCTTTGGCAGCAACAGCTGTGCATTTCCATGTATTTTGGTGAGACATTAGAAACCTTTCACCCCTGAGAGAGGTGTCAGGACAACATTAATAGTTGTTGTAGAGCCAATTGTAATTAACTGTTTCAATGTCAAGCAGACATGTGTGTGACATGGACAGCTATGTATGGGGCGTAATTTTTTTGTGGGTACAGAGTGCCCTTTTTTTTTTTTTCAGGTGAGAGTGGTATGTCAGGTGAAGGAAGTCGGTATAGCTGGGGAGGTAGGTTGGGTAGGTTAACAGACAAGACAGACAAGACGCATACAGGGGCGGTGTATGACACGTGGGGGTTACACAATTGACGGGGACGGAGGTTGGGATTTCCAAGATGCATGAGCCCACAGATGGCAACAGTGGAACTGATATCCCCACCCATAGGCAGTTGCCACTGTTCCTTCACAGCCCAGGACGGGGCTGTGCTGGGGGCTGTGTAGGCGGGGCAACGGCCGGGGCCGTTAGCTGTGCCACACGAGCCTCGAGCTGGCGTAGGGGCCCAAGAACAGTGTCTTGGATCTCCCTTCACACCACAGACTGGACACCGTGGAGGGTGAGTGGACGAACCCCTCCGGCCACACTTGCAGAGGGGGGACGGGCCCCATCCCTGCTGCGCTTCCACCCGAAGGTGGCACAGGGCCACCGGAGGGTCCGCCTGGGCACTAGTGCCAGGTGCAGTCACCAGCTGAGGTGGGAGAGGTGGGTCCGCTGGGACCTGCCTTCCCAAGCGTTCTAGGTTTGTGAGTAGTTATGTTAGTTTGGGTTAGTGGCATTGTATTCCATTCAGATTAGTTGTAACAGCATGCATTGGTATTCCCATCAAACAAACACCCAGATATTAACACCATTGAACAAGGGGCATATCAATATCACATGCATTATTTGAACAGAAATACACAGTCAAACAACATGCAGGGTTGATTAATGGCAACAGGCCATCAGATTTGCAGGTATGAACAGGGCACATGCACGAACAGACATGCATATATTTTGAAACGGACAAATGTCCATGATTAATGAAATGTTCACATACCATTATTTAGTGGGTGTTGTTATATGGAATTATAGGGTTGGGCGGAGATAGAAAGTGATGACACATTCATATGTTACACATTGATTTACATTTATAATGGGTACACAATTAAGTTGAGGCTGATGTTTCAAAATAAATTTTATTTGACTGTCAAGCTACACCTGTTACAAATACATCACTATCCTACTTATTTTGAATCTGATCAGATACATCATCCTGCTACACTTTGATGACAGGACAGGGGACAACTATGGCTGTTTAGTCTGTCAGATAATCATTCATTCTATCTGCAAATTGTTTACTGTAATCACCATATACAGCATTTGGCTAGACATTCCAGATTCTGACACACTGAAATCAGTTTGGTATATTAAGTTGTACTTCCCACATGCATTTAGTTCTGTAGAAACACACTGGGGCTAATATATTCGGGGTTATTACTACTTTATTTATTCATACATGACCCTTTCTGTCAGTCTCACACTTCCTGCAAATTCACAGTTCAGGTTGCTACTTCTAGGCTTTGTTCACATGTTAGACTAGTGGTGATGCAAACACTTTCCAACAGCCTCACTTCTGTCATGATTCAGCATTTCAACAGGGGATATATCTCACATGTGACTACCTCAGATTCTGAAGCTGTACTCTTGAGACTACTGCAGGTTACACTATATTTAATTAATGGTGGGACATCTGTATGACAGCACTGTTTAATTCTATCAATTATATTTCCGGTTACACTTGCATACTGATGAACTTGTTGCAGCCATACCTGCAGACTTTCAAATCTTGCTTGCACATTATGTTACTTTTAATCAATACACTGCAGTGTTCTGATACATGCTACAGTATAATATTTATTTACAAGTACTGGGTGGGGTTACTAACCTGCACGGTGGCGCATCCGCACCAGCCTACGGGCATGCATCTCGCGATTCGAAGAGCGGACACCTGCAGCTGTAATACAAAAGAAGTAATATTGGACTACACATCTCCATGGTATCAGCTAGTTGGAATCCTTACATACATAAGTAAAATGTAACTTACTCAGTAGTGGGGCGTTGGGCATATCCCGGGCCTCCTGGATCCATTCGGACAACTGGTCTTGCTTGCGTCATTTCAAGTCCGCATGGTGGTGACGGACCTGCTCACCAGTGCGTGGAATGCCAGTAGCACTGGTCAGATCACGAGCCAACTGGTCCCATGCCTCTGCCCTATATGCTCCCCATGAGACCTGGCCCTGCATGAGTTGGGCCTCGTGATGGTGGACAAGGAGCCAGACCATGTATCTGGACTCCTCAACGCCCCAACGCTGTGCTCGAAAGCAACGTCCCTCACCTACTCCACTCATTCTGACTGCAGCTCTGATCTACAATCGTTTCTGCTGTGTATTCCGCCTATGGGGCTTATATATGCCGATTTTCCGCACATTTCTCTGATTGGCCGTTTTGGAATTGTATCTACTTCACTGAAAATGCTTTATCATGCTCCATTCTGGATTTTATCCCATATATATGCTATTTCTGCATTTCTAGGTATTGCTGTCATGGCTTAGTGGTTTAGTACCTTGACTCTAGTGCATGGTATCCTGGGTTCGAATCTGGCGGCTGCTTTTGATTTTCCTGACAGAAATGAGTTGAGACCTGTCAATCAAACATGCCAAAAGCACTTTTAAGAACTTAAAACCAGGTCTGCGCTTTGCGTGGAGTAACGCATGCGCACTGGCAGTTAGCTTGTGGGAGCGCCGCGCAAGCGGTGTGCGCTGGGATAAACCTTAATTGGCTAGTGACACACATGTTCAGCTAAGCACAGCTAGTTGCAAACAGTTTCACTCTGTTAAACTGATGCCTAGCAACAGGCACGCAGTTGGCAGCTTTTAAACACTACTCAGCTACGGGCACTCCGTCTCACAGCAGCTTACCTATCAGTACATTTCTGACTATTTTTGTTATTGTGTTACTTCAGAATATATGCTCCATTTCATTCCATTTTACAAAGGGAATACATTTACATGTGTACAATACTGTCACGGGGCTTTTAGTGCTTATTTACAAAAAAAAAATGTTGTTGTGGGGCTCGAACCCTGCCTGCTTACTCTTAGGCCGGCAACTCTACCGCTAAGCTATTACTTCTTGGCTTACTTGCATATTTAGTTCTTATATCCTTTTCCACTGATTGCTAACTGTGATTGCGCTAGTAGCACACCCGCGCACATGGGCGCACACAGTAGCAAACATTTACGGGGTTTTAAAAAAAAGGTTTTAATTTAATTTTATTACATCTCTTCACTTTATACAGTGATGGTCTATCGGGGCATGTGTTGTGTAGTGTGTTTATGCACATTTCCATGGCCTCTCTCGTGGCTGTTTACTTTCAGCCATTCTAGTCTTCCGGGGGCGTGTCCGCTTGCAGGGCTTAGCCTACAGACACGCCCCCTACTCTCTTACACGGACCGTGTAAGAGTTACTAGTGTGATTCAGCATGCCTTATGCGCCTCATGCATATGCATGACATGCTGACATCACACAGTTTCACTGCAGCCTCCGTGTAAGAGTTATAACTCTTACACGGAGGCTTCCTGAATCTGGCCCATAGTATGTTTATATAATGCATTAGTTGTTTTACATTTTTTAATTTTATATATATATATATATATATATATATATATATATATATATATATATATATATATATAGACATAGATATAGATATATATGGTTCCCCTTCATATGATCGAATTTCTCTAAACTCGAAAGTCATAAACTGGAAATCAGAATATCGAATTTAGAGAAACTCGAACATATGAGAGGGAGTGCATAAATATTTCAGAACTGATGAAGTATAGACAATAAATCATGAACAAATGCAAACAAAACTTAGTAATGAATATTTTAGAAGACTAAAATTAATACTGAAAACAGCCCTGACATCTAGAAACAAAGTCCAAGCTATAAATCAGTTTGCACTTCCTGTTCTAACTTATAGTTTTGTGGTGATGCATACATACCTGCTGACATCACAAAATCGAAACATAGGGAGGCGAACAAGTGTAAGATGACTTCCATGTTTAGTTTAGCAGAAGCATTTTGGTCTCAAGTGGAAATGGAAATCAAGCCAGAAGTACACAAAAATTAGGTAGCAGCTGAATGTTCAAAAAAAAAAAAAAAAGAAAGAATATAAGGTGACGGATAGGATGAGAAGGTAAGAAACGTGGCAACGGCATAAATATAGTTGCAAGTACAAAACACTCCTGGAAGAATGTCATGTTGATCAGGATCTGATGCAGGAATGGTTAAGAAGAGGTTAATTTTAACCAAAAGACAAAAGGCTAATACTGACAGCCCAGGATAGTGAACTATGTACACATTGATTTACAAAGTCCATTGAGCATGTGGGAGGAATAGACAAATGCATTTTTTTTGTAAAACAAAATTGGAAACAGTCGCACATCTTGTTGCTGAGTGTGACACACTAATGGCAGAGCGGACCTCTATACTGAAAGGCATAATAAAGTAGCAAGACTGTTGCATTAGGAATCATGCAAGCATTATAATACTGAAGTAGGTGAGAAGCATTGGAAACATTAGTCACAAAATATTATAGAGAATGAGTTTAAATCGCATGGGATCACACATTACCAACAACTCAAAAAACAGATGTGAGAAAACCAGATATAGTAGTTAATGAAGAGAAGACAAAAGTAGCATTGATCATTGAAATAAATACAAGCACTGATTAGTGTCTTATGTTCAGAGACACAAAATCATAAAATATCAAGATTTACGGGAAGAAACGTGTAATGTGGAAGAAAGATACTCAGACAGTTCCAGTAGTAGTAGGATCAAAACGTGTAATAAAAAAAACATTAAAGTCATACTCAGATATGCTGTCAATACATGTAACCCCATGTGAATTAAAGAAGGAGGCAATGCTGAGCACAGATTCAATTAATTACCTAGAAAATGATTTTAACTAACAGTCATGTAATAGAAGTAGTTTCATTTAACCCTGGAAAACACCCTGCATTCAATGTAAACTGCCATGCTAATTCTTTTTTCTCCATTATTAAATTCCATGGCCACCACTAGGGTTAACTTCTACCTTCTTCCACAATACAAAATCTGAATTTATGAGTATGAAAAACATAACATGTTTATATAATGTATTAGTTGTTTTACATTTTTTTAATTTCATATATATATATATATATATATATATATATATATATATATATATATAAATACATATATATATATATATATATATATATATATATATATATATATATATGGTTCCCCTTCATATGATCGAATTTCTCTAAACTAGAAAGTCATAAACTCAAAACCAGAATGTCGAATTTAGAGAAAATCGAACATATGAAAGGGACAAAAAAAAATTAACACCTTTCAAATGTTTTCGCAGGGGGGCTTTGCCCCGCTGCACCCACCCACATCTCCCTACTTAAATATATCTACTCCGAGATCGCATTATAGTGAAGGAAATGGAAATCTCCCATTCTGCACTATACACGTAAGCTATAGTGCGGTCATGGAACATTTAAACTGCTAGGGTACAGGGGGACCTGGACCCCTGCAATAAGTTGTTAACTTTTTATTTTTTTAAACCTAAGGCTCCCATTCACAATTTTGAGTGAATGGAAGTTCGAGATTCTGGTCTCGAGATTATGAATTTTGAGCTTCCATCCATTCAATCTTATGAAGGGGAACTATATATATATATATATATATATATATATATATATATATATATATATATATATATATATATACATATATATATATGTACACTCTCTCCTTAAACTTACGTTCAGTTTTACCTATGTAAAATCCAGGACATTCCTCACTTAAAGTTGCATATACCATACCTTGTGTATTACAACTGCATTTCCCTGCACCTTTTAAAGTGTAATTTTTAATTGCAACCATATCCCCTAAATACATGTACTTACAATAATTATAGCACCCACATTTAGACAGCACTTTTCTGCTCATTGTAATTACCCCTAATGGTCTTGACTTTATTTTTCATACTTTTTCCTTTTTTATAAACAATTATCAGTTTATCCCCTAATTAGATTCATAGGGTCATAGGCTGGTACTAGGCTATCTGCCCTAGGGCCTATACAAGCCTAACTTATTACATATTTCAAAATTATCCCTCACAATATTCCAATTTTTATTATTAACCTTTCTAATAATATCACTGTGTAAGGAATAACTAATAATAAAAGAATTAACATGTCCTAACAAGCTGGGAATAAAGCTTGAACAAGGAACAGAAAACAAAGTGTCTGATAACAAGATTATTTTCTACATGGTGATGCTTAACTCTTTCATTGCAGACATCACAGTAAAGTGAGGTTACTTTATCTGTATTGTGCTGACTCGGACTAAACACTTGCAAATGTCATGCTAATTGTTTACTACTACTGCACAATAGACATCAGGAGCAGCCTCGGAAACTGCATGGCAGGACTTTAGGCCCTCGGTTTTTATTTTTTATTTTTATATTATAGTTGATTTTCCTGTGTATTTCATCTAAAACAGTATCCTCTGCATTTAGAATTTTGCAGCATGGCATTCCGATTTCAATCAAAAAAAGTAAAAGTACTCAGCTAAACAGCCTGACATTTAGGCATTTGCCTAAAAGGAGTAAGGCAATTATGCTGTATTTACTTTTCTTCCTATCATTTTGTGGGGTTAGGAAATAAGGCTTCAGTGGGTGCTGTTTGGGCTGCAAGTAGACTCATTGTGAAAGTTGTCTCAGGCTGTATCAAGTGACTGGTGTCTGACAAAGCCTAACACAAGCAAAAGGGAAAGAGGAAATGAGTAACTAGTGCTGTGGATGACAGCAAAGATGGACTGAAGTGTCTTACAGTGCAATATTACACTAAGGAACTGTTTGTGCTCCATCTATGAGTGGATGAAACTGAATGTACTTAGGGCTGGAATCCCTGAACTGCACTGGCTAGAAAAAAAGGCTGGATAAAAACACTTTTTAAGTGTTTTTGTAGGGTGGACTGCACCACCACACCCACAAACTTATAAATATATATATATATATATATATATATATATATATATATATATATATATATATATATATAAACACTTTGGAATCTTGAAATACTAAAATATTGAATTTCAGTATCTGGAGACCAAAGTGTTGAATCTGCAGATGCGTGAAACTGCAGAATATCAAACCCAGAAATGTTGAACCTGTGGTACTGACGGTGCATTAGGGAAGTGTGGTGTTTTTAAGGTTTTGGGGAGAGTTTGTGTGTTTGTGAGTGTGTCAGGGAGTGTTAGGTGTGGGTTAGGGTATGTAGGTGAAAGTGTGAGTCTGTCAGTGTTGAGAGTGGTGGTGTTTGTATCTGTGTGATGTGTGTTTGTGCGAGGGGGATGTGGAATGTATGTTGGTGGGTTTTATGTGTGTTGGTGTTCAGTGCGACATTGGAGTTATTATATATAAGTAGTGGGGGTGTGGGGGACAAGCCCCCTGCTTATAGTAAGTGTGTGTGTGTGTGTGTGTGTGTGTATGTGTGTATTTGTGTTTGTGTGTGTGTGTGTGTGTGTGTGTGTGTGTGTGTGTGTGTGTTTGTGTTGTTGTGCGGAGGTAGGTGTAGTTGTGTTTGTGTGTGTGCTTTAACGGTCACGGTTTTAGGTTTCACAGTTTTGGTTTTCAGTTGTTTGCTGTTTCGGCTTTATAGTCTCGAAATACTGAAATTTGATAATTCAGTATTTTGAGATTATAGAGTGAGTCTATATATATATATATATCTATGTACACACATACACACACACACACACACACACACACACACACACACACACACACACACCAACTTCCCGGTTGTACCAACGTGAAGAAGGGGAAATACCCCCAAAGGGGAATTAATGCTTGCAGAATTCACCAGTAGTGATTTCCTGTGGAGGAACTCCAATCATCAGCTGTTTGAACATCAGGCAACTGAAGCATTAGAGTTCAGCCTTCATCCACCAGTAGGTTATGCAGCACTTGCATAAAAGTCAGCATCATGTATCTTAAAAAGAAACATTTCCAAAGCAATACAGAGCTCCGTCTTCATGTATGCCTTAGAGATGCCTAGTTCTAAGTGTGTAAGATACATATGCAACTTCAAGAAAAGTTTTATATAACTGTAAGTGAGAAAGATGAATACATTTAATAAATAAGCCAAGGAAAGGCTAACAGACTTCATCTTATAGTTTTGAGTTTGATTACCTCAGTCACAATTTGCCTACTATATGACTGTGAAAAACCAACTGGACCAGACTCTGTTCCTGGGTCTGTAATGAAAAGAGTAATTTGGTACTACTCGCTTCAGGTTAGCAAACCAGCAAACAGCTAAGTAGATAAGTAAACAGAATAAAAGAAGACATAAGCAATATACAAGAGAAAAAAAAGCATGCACGGGCCAGCAGTTGCATACACAAGGGAAAAAAAGTGGATGTTAAAGAATGTCTTTGCCTTCTAGGCTCCAGGATCCCAGACCAATAAAACCACTAATCTATTAAATTTTAAATTGTATTTTGGACTAGGATATAGAAACTTATGAGGCAAATGTCACTGTGGAAGTAATGATGTTAGAAAACAAAAGGCATGGGTTTCTTGATACAACACTTCTGAAGCACCTCATTATGTTTTGTGTGGAGTACATTAATGACACGGTGCTGCACATTATAGAATAGGCAGTATATTCACTTAGGCTTGGTCACACTACACAAAGTATAAGTCTACAGTTCTATAATCACCACTTCATTTGACAGTGTTTCTGCCTATGACATGACAATGAGACTTCTTGCCTGAATACCTGTCTTGACAAATATTTTTGTATGCCATTCTGACTGCAGACATTTGGTGTTAAGTATCCTGTAGCAGATTGTAGCAACTTTATGTGATGAGTCTTCCATTTCCCTGAAGTACAGCTTTGTGCCACTATTAATCTAGTGCTGCAAGTTGTTTTATATTCTTTATTTTATTTTTCTTTTCAATGCTTCCATTTCTTGCATTTTTCAAGATTTGGCATTTTAAAATAGAAATCATTTAAAGAAACTTAAACTAGTGCATCACTTCCCTTATTATTTTTTCAGCCTGGTAGAAGAATGGTTGACTCATGCATATTTACAAAATGTCTGATCAGTAAGAGAAAACTGTAATAGGTGGTTGCAAAAATGTTGCTGTTATGTATTACCAGCAGTATTGCAATTATCTTTCTATCATTTGCTAGCTCAGATAGCTGTTTTCACAATGAGACACATCGTTGGGGTCCTGGCACAAAACAGATACAAGAAAAAGGAATATAGAACCAAAGTAAAATTGCAGCAATAGGTCTAGTACCTGCCAGCTAAGCATAAGGGTACTTACATGTAAAGCACATATTTCTAGGTGAAATATTCATCTACAGTATGGACTGAATTTGAGTCCTCAGTTAATCAGCTTCATAGCAAATCGGCTAGATGACCAACTTGGTCACTTTGGTACCACTACTAGCCATCCACCCTACCAGTAGGACAACTACTGTATGTATGTTTGTTTCTTATGGAGTTATTTTATGAATTTGTTGGTGTATGATTGTGAGACTTGTAAACAAGTGCCAAAAGTTAGATTTTCTCCAGTATGCTGTATCAACCACTCAACACTGACAAGTGTCTGTCAAAACCTTAAAATAAAATTTTATTAATACAAATGATTTATGAAAAGCATTACATAAATGAAAAACATTGGGCTACCTGAAAAAAAGAAGCAACAGATGCAGTACAAAAATATAAAGAACAAACCCCAAAGATTTTTGAAAATTATAAAAAAAGAAACATAGACATGAGAAAGAAAAAGAGATCTGGTATTGTGCAATATTTATGCAAAGGAGAAAGCTAAACTAATCAATGTGAAAAATGTAACTCCAAAGATATTTGAAGAGAAATATAGGCAAAGGTACCTGGATAAGAAAATTCTCACAATACAAAGAAAAAATAAGAAAACAAAAGGAGTATGTAGAAAAGAGGATTAGTATGGTAGATGTTCAACAAATGGAAATTGAAGTTATGGATCATCTGCAGAGTGAAGGATTTTAGTGTAAAGAATGCAACACAGGCAAAGTCTCTACATGATGTAATTATGGGTCCCCAGATTATGAAGCAACAGGTGGAGCAGAAGGCATCCAAACAAGATTTGCAACATAATGATGTACTTGAGCCTTCTCCAGGATACTGGTATAAAAGTCCAGATGAAGCTGCACAGCAAGAGAAGGAAAAGGAAACAGTGGTAGCTCTAATACAGTTAATGTTGCAGTGTGATGGGCCAATGGGTTCCCATATGAATGAGCAGCAGATGATACATCTGAAGATAATATATCACCGGAAGATTTTCTAGAACTTTCTGCATATTACCTGCAGGAAGCAGAAAGCAAATAGATGCTCCAAATCCAGAAGATGATTTAATGGAAAACTTGCTTGATTTAATGGAGATGGAGAGACATATTTAAATAGATGAAAGAAACAGAGCAGAGAAAGTAAATTAGACTCAAAATATGAGAAGATTGGTAAAAGAGGTGAACACAGTAATCAGGACTTCTATGAGAAATTCAAGTGATATAACAGAAATATATAAAATGTATTATTTTGCAGCTAAACTAATAATGTATAAAGTGTTACCACAAACATTTAGAGTAACAAAGGAAAGGAAGGAAACAAGTAAAACGCCATTGTGGAAGCATAAAATAGCAAAACCTATAAAGCAATTAAGACAAGATATATCTATGTTAGATGAATACAGAAAAGAGAACAGATCATCAGAAACACTTAGAAAGATAGATGTCATAAAATCAATTCACTGTATCAAAACAGACAAATATTTATCATATACAATGGCCAATAATAAATTAAAAATACCACCACAGACAGAACATGTTAGACAGTATGCAGATAAATATAAAGGAAAAGTACAAAATAAGAAATTCATCAGTGACCCAAAAAGATTGTATAGAAAACTGGGAAACAAAGGAAAAGAAATAGAAACATCACCAAAAAAGATTCAGGTACATTTTGAAGAAGTACTTATAAAGACCTTGTTGAACATAACAAAGATGCTGAATGAATACAAAAATTAAAAGAAACAGTAGGATGCTCCAATATAGAGGATATGAAATGGGATGAATTAACTACCACAGAAATTTAGAAAAAAATAAGAAAAACTCTAAACTAGAAAATCTCAAGCCAAGATGCAGTACCTAACTTCTGGCTAAATGCATTAACATCTTTACACAAAACTTTATCCCGGAGTAAGAATTACTTATATGCACATCCTGAACAGACACCAACCTGGTTAACAACATAAAGAATGATACTGCTCCTAAGTGTGAACCTGAAAGCTTTCATAAGAACTATAGGCCAATAACTTTCCTTCTGACAATATGCAAACTGTATACTGGAAGTGTTGCAGATAGAGTTTATGGTCATTTAGAAAAAAACCTCAATCATTGCAGAAGAATAAAAGGGTAACAAAAGAAACTCATATGGAAGAAATTATCATTTGTTGCTAAACACAGCAATTATAGAGAATTGCAAAAATGGGAAGAAATCAAATATGGCATGGGTTAATTACAAAAAGCATTTGACAGCATCCCACATTCATGGATAAAGGAATGCTTACAGATGTGTAAGATGTACACTATGTTGATCAGTTATATTACAGTGACCACAAAACAGTGGCAAACCACTTTGTAGCTGAGCCATAAGGGGTAGATTATTATCCTAGTGATAAAAATTCAAAGGGGGATATTCCAGGGTGATTCTTTGTCACCACTGCTGTTTTGTCTGTCCCTTAATCCATTAAGCAATTTACATAACAGATTAGGCTATGGTTACAATTTGGCTCCCATAAAACACATTCCCTGGGATTCAATAAACTCCATGTAGGCTATACACAAAGCCTACATGAAGTCTGCATGTTTGTATGATGGTGCACAGCGAGCAGTAGTGTGCAATGTATACTGATTGCATGCAGCAGGTCTCAGCTAGGTTTCGTGGCTGGCAACAGTGTTGCTGGCCAGGAAAACACGTAAGCAAACATGGATATAAATTCTGTGTAAAGTAGAGCACCTGTGGTCCATGCATTTGTGTGAAATGCCAAAATGATCACCAGAACTTCACAGATAGCTCTCAACCTGTTAGTGCAATACATCTGCACAAATGCCAACATAATGAGGGAACAAATAACCAGAAATAAGGCATATTTGACATAGATTTTGCATAGAAATGTGTTAGAATGAAACTCTCTCAACCTCTTAGAGCAAGAAATCTGGGCAAAGCTATAAATAATGGGGGGGGGGGGGCAAGGCCCAAAACTAGGAACAGATTTTTAATATTGGTCTTCCAAACTTATAAAATGTAATAGCTTGTGCAGTACCATGAACTTTCTGAACATCATGAAGTTTGAAACTCAAATGTCTGTCATCAGTTTGTAACTCGAATATGCAAAGACATGCCAATGATTTGCCAGAAAACCAGTATGTGATGAAGAAAAGATCAAAAATATGAGATAAAAACTGGACATTCTGCACAAATCAGAGTTATGACCTCAAATGTATGTAATATCGACTCACAACCATCATAAGATCATACCAGTGATATGGCAGAAAGCCACAAATTTGATAAGGAAACCATCTGGACATTCTGGGAATATCTGGACACTTAAGAGGTATGAATGTGATGTATATGGTCCAAACACAGTACAGGACAATGTACCTACAGTGCAGAGTATTGTGATATCCCGTTCTTGACATTGTGTACTGAAAATATGTAAATGATCTGTAATGGGACATGGACTGTCATGTAAAATGAACACTCAGGGGAAGTGTGTGTATTGAATAGGGTATACACATGGATTGCAGGAATGAACACAGGGAAAGAGAACAAGTGAAACAAACGAATGTATAGCAGAAGAGGGTATGTCAATGAAGATGGTTGTAGCAGCAACACCAATCATATATCTATATGGTAAAGTAGGAATGGTACAGTGCAAATGCATTTTATGTGACTGTCACACAAGGTGGCATAACAATGGGGGGATGTCTGTGTGAGATAAGCATCCATACATAAATAATGCAGAGGACATTTATCATATATCTGGCATACAATTGGGGTAGGGTGTCTATTGGGAAGCTGTGCAAACTTCATAATGAGTACGCTGTCAGCAGAGATCTCCAGCAAGGTGGGCACAGGTAAAGACTAATGGAAAACATTACAAGAACCAGCCATAACCATGGACAATACCAGAATAATACTACCAGTAATCCATACCTCTCAACCTCTTAGAGCAAGAAATCTGGACAAAGCCATAAATAAAATTGGGACAAAGGACCAAAATAGAGTCAATTTTTAAATATTGCTCCTACAAACTTAGGAAGTTGATAGAATAGGTTTGGAATTAGCATGAATTTTCTGAAGAGTATGAAGTCTGAAACTCAAATGTTTATCATTATTTTCTAACCTTAATCTTTAATGATTTGCCACTAATTTGCCAGAAAAATGCAATTTTATGAAAAATGGACCAAAAATATGAGGCAAAAATCTGGACATTCTACAAACATCTGTACAGTTGAGAGGTATGCAGTAATCCCATGCCTCTGATATAACATAATTGAATTAGAGTGATAAGAGATGAGACTGCACATCCACACTATATGAGGGTAACTGTGTGCACTGTCCTGGCACTGGTGTTAGGAGGGACACTGCTATACCTGTATGTGAGAGTATGGACAATACAGGCTAGCTGACTTGAGTGCATGACATATACATACATATATATATATATATATATATATATATATATATATATATATATATATATATATATATATATATATATGGGTCTACCTGATAACACCGACACACGAAAACACCGACAACAAAATCACCGACACCACAAAACCGAAAGTTCAAAAACACGAAACTTCACATGCCCGACAAACCACAATCCCGACAATCAACAAACAAAACAAATCCCCTGTCCAAAAAGCACACACACAACACAAGTACACCAAAAACCTTATAAACCTACACTAAACCTTACATACACAACTATCTATGCACTAACCTTAACCCAAACCCTAACCCTAAGGTCCGCCACTATCACACACTCATTTAACCCACCCCCTAACGCTGACTCACTTAATCCGCCCCTAACCCTAGAGTCTGTCACTATCGCATACTCACCTGACCCAAGCCCTAACCCTAACTCACTTAATCCACCCCTAACCCTAACCCCACACTTACTTTAACATGTCGGTGTTCTCAGAGTCGGGATTTTCAACTGTCAATCATCTCCATTGTCAATCTTCTGGTGTTGGTGTTCTCATTGTCGGCGTTTGCAGTTTTGGCATTATCAGGTAGACCCATATGTGTATATATATATATATATATATATATATATATATATATATATATATATAGATATATATATATATATATATATATATATATATATATATATGTGGGTCTACCTGATAACACCGACATGCCAAAACACCGACAACAAAATAACCAACACAAAAAAAGACAAAAAAAGAAAGTTCAAAAACATGAAACTTCACATGCCCGACAAACCAAAATCCCAACAATCAACAAAACAAATACTTTTCCCGAAAAACATATACACAACGCAAGCACACCAAAAACCTTACAAACCTACACTAAACCTTACATACACAACTATCTATGCACTAACCTTAACCCAAACCCTAACCCTAAGGTCCATCACTATCACACACTTACCTCACCTGCACCCTAACCCTAACTCACTTAATCTGCCCCTAACCCTTAACTATGTCACTATCGCACACTTACCTTACCCGCACCCTAATCCTAACTCACTTAATCTGCCCCTAACCTTCAAGTCCGTCACTATCGCACACTTACCTTACCCGCACCCTAACCCTAACTCACTTAACCTGCTCCTAATCCTAAAGTCTGTCACTATTGCACACTTACCTGACCCGCACCCTACCCTATCGTCCATCACTATCACCCACACCCTGACCCTAACATCCATCCCTATCGCACACTTACCTTAACATGTCGGTGTTCTCAGCATCGGGATTCTCAACTGTTGGTCTTCTCCATTGTCAATCTTCTGGTGTCGGTGTTCTCATCATCTGCGTTTTCAGGTAGACCCATATATATAAATATATATATAGAGAGAGAGAGAGAGAGAGAGAGAGAGAGCACAATCCACACTGTCATGAATGATATACATGCCATTAATCATTAATGTTGTCGAACATCTATGGATGTAGTATTTGCATAAACAGAACAGGTAGCACACATGCATCTGGTGAAACAACTCGACTGGTGTTCCACACCATCAGACAGCCATGTATATTCTGCAGAAAGAATACCTAGGTATAGCCAATAAGCTGTGTGACAGTGCACTGTGACAAAGGTGGTATGCTTGAGTTGCTCATCACTGGAAGATGTGTACCGAAGTACACGAAGAAGGGTTCATTGTACACAGCTATTGATGTGATGAAGGCTGGGAAACATGAAGGTATTATGGCCTCTGATGTAGATGTCCTTCACATACCCAGTACTTGTGTTCAAAGGAGTACTCAGCACTGTGACCACAAGCTGGTGGATGTAACACTTACCATCTACTCCAGCACATGGGTCATACACCTATTTGTCTGATTATAGGATGTGATGTCCACATTATACTTGGGTGGTGTGTCTGTTTCCTGAATTAACAAATCTCCTATGTGTTTTGTCAATGCAGGTGTTGTCATGCCTGTGGCAGCAGTGTTTGTAGGTGTTGCTGCTGTTTGTATTATAGCAATGTCACAGTGGAGTCAATTATTGTCCACATTCTGTAGTCCTTCAAGCAGCTGTGTTGGCACAGCATGTGTATGTCATCTGTGATGTCTATTATCGCTTGTCCAATCAGGATAAAACAGCCAAACAGTTGTGGGTTCAGTTCAGGCAGCTTTATTATATTAAAACACATCAGGATTGAGGCTTAGTAACTTAAACTTAAACAAACTTATAAACAGATTGACTACTGCACTCATAGATGTTAACGCTCTGGCTGTTTTCTCAAAATGGCACTGCTGCCTGCATGTGTTCTATATTTATATGCACGTGCCCTTACTTTGAAAAGCTTCTTAAAGTTACAACACATGCTCTGTTCTACATCCTGCCTCTTTGAGAAATAAGTTATGCACTGAAAATAACAACATTCATTGACATGCAGTTGTGCAGAAATGATCTTTGACATGCAATTATACAGAGCTAAATACAAATGAAACAATCAAGCCCAGGTTGCTGTGTATTTTACACTAGGTCTAGAAATATGACTGGATCATGTGACATATAAATTAGAACTGGGTTTAGCAAAAGGGACTGTCTTTAATGAATGTTCAACTTCAGGGACATCATCAGGAATGGGAATAGGTACTGAGACGTGCTTCAACAGGAACATTGTCTGGGTTGCTTTGAGATCTAGAGTCTGTTTTACAGGTATGCTGCTGAAAAATTAATTCAGATACCAGAAGAAGATGTCTATGATTTCTTCTGTATTCTATACCGTCAGATTCCACTAAGTAGGATCTTGGCTTGGCACATATATAGTATCTCTCACTTGACCAATCTGATCAAAACCTTTTGCCTTTTGCATCCTCATTATCTCTCCTTCTTTCAATGGACAAAGAAATCTGCTCATTTTATCATAACTGAACTTCTGAAAGGAAAGCTTTTTAAATAGTTGGGCTTTGACCGCTCTGGTGTTTTTAGCATTAGGCACCAACAAATTAACTGATAGGCAAGGTTGTTCTGGTTAGCCTAGAAGTCTCTGAGCAAGCGAGCCAACTAAGTTGTCATGGGATATATTTCTGAGATTAAGCAAATTCAAGAAGATAACCAAACTGTCACCAGCTATAAAAGAAAAAATGGAACCAGAAATCACCTAAGGAGGCTCGTACACGAGAGAGTGAAATACAGTCCTTTATTCCACAGTTTAGCGCTTTCAACTGGAACACCCCAGTCTTCTTCAGAACCATTTAAAATATGCACACATCCTAGTTTATATAGTCAAAGTGAGTCAGTCAAATAAAAAAAGTCCGCCAAAACTTTTAAAGGCATACATCTTCCTTAACAAACTAATACAAATACAAAATCACAAAGTAATATATGTGTATGGTAAATTAATAAACCATCATGTATACAAGGATAAAAAATATTAAAATGTGTGTACCTATTATAACTATTAAAATATATTAGTAAGATGATATAATAACTATCTAATCTAAAATATAGCAGTTCATAATAAAAACTGTACTGAGAAGTATTATAACAGTTGTAGGAAGGTCCAAATACATAAACAATACCAATACTTTACAATTCATGTCAATATATAATGCACTATATAAACAAATAAACACAAATATCAAGGAATATACAAAAATATAATGGAAAAATTGTGTAATGAAAAAATTGTATGGACCAAAATTTATTAGGATAATGCCAGAAAAGGTTTAATACTAATAAAATCATTTAGTCCAGGGGGTCTCGTGGCATCCAATATAATCTGCCACCTACTCTCCAATGCAGCTATCTGCATCTTCCAATTGCCCCCAAATAATGAACTCTTTAATTGGTCTATAATGGCAAAACGGAATTGATGCTCTCCCCCATGATCATTAATATGTCTAAATAAAGCGTTTTTGGTGTCTTTTTTCTGAATGCGATAATAGTGTTCATAAATACGCTTTTTTAGACATCTTTCAGTTTTGCCAATATAGTACGCGGGGCATGATGTACAAGAGGCCAAATAGATCACCTGACTGGTATTACAATTCCCTGTTCTGGTCTTTATACAAGTATCGTTAAAGTCTTTTAGTCGAATAAGTCTGTCTTCGTTGATATGGCTACACTGCTTACATCTTCCACATTTCCTAGTGCCCTTATATACCTTTGAATTATCAAGATGGTTACTAGCCTTCTCCAAAATCCTTTTGAGATTAGTACCTGTCTTAAATACAAATTTGGGTAAAGGTCCCACAAAAGGGGTGTGTCAGCTTTCACCGCCCCATTGATTAATTAACTGATCCTCTGTCAAGCACAGCCAGCGAAGTGATCCCAGTGGTGTATTTTCTGTTACCCATCCAATCGTCAAGGTTTCTCTTGAAGAGTGTTAGTGAGGGGCTCTGCCTAATGTAGTTTGGAATTTTGTTCCAAAGCATGGGGAGTCTCTGTGATAGGAATCTATTCCTCCAGCATGTTCTATTTATTGTTATCATGAGGTTTAGCTCAATAGAAGGTATGGCTCACAGTGACTTGGATTTCTTTAGGTGGAGCATGTCCATTAATTCTGAGTGGGACATGGCTTTGTAAGTCAGGCAGAGATCACCTCTGAGTAAGCGATATGCCACTGACTACAGCCGGAGTTTTTTCAGTCGGGCTGCATAGGACAAATGTTTGAACCCAGTAATCCTCTTGGTGAGGTACTTTTGTGGTCTCTCCAGCTGTTGGAAGTGTCTTGTGAGGTACATCCCAAAAGGGGTATTGTAATCTATGATGGGTCTGATGAGTGACGAGTAGAAGGGCACTATAACCTCTTTATTTCTAGATGTGAACCCTTTAGTAACTAGATGGGCCACATAGAAAGATTTCCTAACTACTTTGGCAATGTGATTGTCAAAGGAGAGATTACTATCTACCTGGGTCCCCAGATCTCTTATTACCTCTTCTGTATTAAGGGGGCTACCACCTATGTGGTAATTCATGGGTGTTTTGTTTTTCCCAAATGGGATGACTATGCATTTTTTGTCATTTAGCTTGAGGCCATGACTTTGACACCAGGTGTCCGTCTCAGTAAGGCCCTTTTGGAGGATGTCCGCGTCAGCCGGAGAGTCAATTATGGCTCCCAGTTTGCAGTCATCGGCTAACTTGGTTTGCCACAGTCCTCCTGTGTTTGCCTGTACTTCTGAGAAATATATGGTGAACAGTAGGGGTCCCAGGACCGAGCCTTGTGGTACACCACTTGAGACTGGTTAAGAGTCGGACCTGGAGCCCACTATTCTTACTGTGTGAGTTCTGTCTGTAAGCCAGTTGGCAACCCATCTCATGATGTAGGGGTTTATGTTCAGGCAGGTGAGTTTTTCTGTAATACCCAAGTGGGGAATGGTGTCAAAAACCTTGGCAAGGTCAAGGTCGGCTGTGTGAAAAACCTTTCCCTCGTCTATGGCCTTGGTGACAGTCTCGAAGAAGTAGACCAGGTTTAGTAGGCATGATCTGCCCTTAATAAAGCCGAACTGAGTCAGGTCAAGTGTTTGGAGGTTCCTAATGTCTTTGTTAATGAGTTCCATGATGATGCTCTTCATAGCCTTGCAGACCAGGCTAGTCAGGCTTATGGGGCAATAGTTACCAGGGTCAGTTGTGGCCCCTCCTTTGTGGAGTGGAATAACCATTGCTGTGTGCTATTCTATGGGCATGTAGCCTGTAGAGAGGCTGAGGTTGAACAGCGTGTTTAGGTGGAAGGGTTAGTTCGTTCTGTAGTTCATGCAAGACACGGCCTGGGACACCATCTGGCCCCACTGACGCTGTGTTTTTGGATTTGAAAGGGCTATTTTCACCTGTGCGTCTGTGATTCTGGGACACTACACTTTTCCGGTATTGTTCTGGGCCCCTTTTGGGGGTGAGAGGGGGGGTAAAGTTTGCACTGAATCAATCTGCCAGGATGTTGGCAATATCGGTAGGTTCAGTATATTTTGTGCTATTTTGCACTAGTTCAGTGCATATCTGTGAGTTGCCACTTAGATTCTTAACATAGCTAAAGAAAGCTTTGTGGTTATCTTTTGAATCCTTAGCTATTTTTTCTTTCAAAGTTAGCATTGGACGATTTTATGAGGGATCTTAGTTTCTTACTGATACTGATCAGGGATGTATTTCCTTGTTGGGATTTGCTTTTTTTCTGAACTAGTTTCCTCCTTCTATTGTATAGCCTGTTTATGGCAGGGGTACACCAGACTGGTTTCCTTCTCTTAGAGGAGTGAGTCTTGGTTTTGCTAGGATGGTACAATCCATGCATCCTTATAGGTGCTCATAGAGTGCATTTGTAAAGGTTTTTGCATCTTGGGCAGCATTATCCTTTAGCGTGGGGGCTGTGAAACTTACTGCCTCTGTCTTAAGTAAGGTGAAGTTTGCTTTAGAAAAGTTTTTTCTGTGGTTTCCTTAGTTGGGGGTGGTGGTGGAGTGTGGACATCCAGAGTAATTAGTTTATGGTCTTATCTAACCAGTGACAGGTTGACCTCTGGTGTGGAACACCTGTCGCCCATGTTTGTGATGAGCAAGTCCAACATGTTTTCACCTCTGGTAGGGAAGTTTACCAGCTGATCCAGGGTGTTTGAGTTGATGAATTCCAGAAAGCACTGGGTCTGGGTGTTTGTACTCGAGTATTTTTCCAGTTAATGGTAGGGTAATTGAAATCGCCCAATATCAGGGTGTTTGGTAGGACCTTCATGTTTTCCAGTATCTTCAGAAAGGTGGAGTGATTGTCCTGGGTCATGGAGGGTGATCTGTAGCAGGCCACAATTT
Source organism: Protopterus annectens (assembly GCF_019279795.1). NCBI lineage: Eukaryota > Metazoa > Chordata > Ceratodontiformes > Protopteridae > Protopterus > Protopterus annectens. Next base: position 1,652,526,009 of record NC_056725.1, read on the forward strand.
GCATTGCAGATTTGCCTGATGTTAGTTGCATATGGATGATCTCAGAGGTATCATTCTGTGCCACTAACCTGGAGGTGTAGGTATCCTTGATGAATATGGATACACCCCCTCCTTTTGTGTTTCGGTCAATGTTCTGTGGATGAAACGTGTGGTACAAGTTGTAGCCTGGTAGTGCTGGGGTGCTCTCTGGAGCCTTGAACCAGGTTTCAGTTACTGCACAGATGTCAATGTTTTCCATACTGAGGAGCACTTCGAGCGCCTGGATTTTGATATTTAAACTCCTGGCGTTGAGTAACATAACCCTCAGTGTTTTTGTTAATTGTGCTGTTTACAGAGGTGGGTTTGACTTTTGAGCCTTGCCTAAAAAAGGCACTATGGGGGCAGCAAGAGCCTTGGCCAGTATTCAAATGCCTAGGGGTGACAGGTGCAAGCCATCTCTTGTGAAGCAACGTGGCTTGTTGAGCATGTTGTCCCAGGCTGACAGACACTGGATCCCCTTTGAATGACACCAGAAGCTTAGCCAATTGTTGAAATTGATCATTTTTTCTTTATACTGAGGTATCATTCTTGGTGAGGGCAGGATGCTACTCAGGGTCAGGGTCATACCAGCCTGGGCTACATGATCAGAGAGCTCTTCCATGTCTCTTTTCATGTTGTCCATGGAGGTACATCTTAGGTCATTCACACCAACATGAACAATGACAGAGTCATATTTGTACTTGTTCTGGAGTGACCTGAGTGCTTGTGTTATTTGGCAGATTCTGGCTCCCAGGCAGCTAACAATAACCTTCTGCTTGTCCAGCCTAGTGAGTGGGACGTCAGTGTGCCTGACTATAGAGTCACCTATTGCTAGTGTATTAGGTATGTTATTTTACCTTAAGGGCCGTGATTGTGCCGCACACTGATTTTGTGTTTTATGTGTTGTCTAGTTTGTGATGGGAGGTGCAGGTTGTTTTTGTGTCTGCTTTGGAGGTCTCTGATGCTTTTGCAGGTTTTTATTTAGAGCCTCTGAGTATGATTTTGTGTATTTATGTGTATTTTTTACCAGTGCTGGTTTAGTAGGTCTATGTGTGGCTGGAGGTGTGGTGCAAGTGTTAACCTTCTCCTCTTGACTGTCTGTTCCAGTCTTGGGTGGAGACAGCTTAGCCTCCAGCTTGGCTGTATAATTGCATCTCTCACATATGTTAGTGTTTTGTGGTAGGAGGAGAGGGTTGTCTGTGTACATAAGGCAGTTGTAACATTGCCTCAGGATACCCAGATTCACCCGTTGGACTGGAGCGTACACCTGAAATTGCCCTTTGGTCATGCCTGAATAGTAGGGTGAGCTGCTTAGTCACTTGGTTGGTGAGGGGTGAATAAAGAACCTTGCCCTGCTGGGCAATCAAGTGTCAGGGTATATTAGTGCTTGCTATTAGGTCTAAGCAAGTGCTTGGCTGTAGGATGCTTTTTGAGTGATTAGGTTGAGAGTTAGACTAGTTTCAAGGGAAAAACTGAAGACGAGACTTAATGGAGCCGGGAATAATTTAACCCTAGCTAACCGGCACTGCCTGGTTCACAAAACCATGTAAACGCGGTTTTTATAGCAGGGAAATGAAAGAGATAGAAATTAGCCCAAAATGGCCAATAAACTACTAACTTCGGGGCTGGAACCACTCCTCCAGGGACAGATAGGCTGCTCAAAGCTCCCCTCTCTCACAGGTGAACAGAGAAACTTCCTTCTATCCAAGTAAGGTATGGGCAACTCAGAAACTTGTAACACAGCCCTGAATTCAGCACTAGCCTGAAAACTGGACTATACTAGCCTGGAAAGGTGGGAAACAAGGAATTTTTTTTTTTTTTTTTTTTTTTTTAAGATAAGGCAAAAACAGTAAAAAATACACTTAAAACAGCTTTAAACGACTACACACGATTAGAAAAGGCTATCGCACTTTAGTGTGTAGCCTACAACAGTTAAACAAATTATTTAAACAAAAAATGACTTTTTTAAAAATGCAGGCAGTCAAATAAGTACAATATGTGAAAGAAAACAAGCTTTTGAATCACAATAAACTCTGGAAAATCAGTGTTTAGGTGGAAAACAGTTAAGTACAGCAAGAAAGTACAGAAAACTGATACTTAATCACTCCAAAGTCTCTCTTCTAAGCTAGAAGGCTTGTATCAGTTTAAGGCTTTCTAGTGCTTCCTAGTAGGTTAGTTACAGGAAAGATGGGAAACAAGCGCAGATGGTCTTTTAAACCAGAAAGTTGAAAGATATGGACAAACTGTCCAAATGGTCAATAAACTACAATTTCTGGGCCAATAACCACTCCTTCTGTGGTTGACAGGCTACCTAGTGCTTACCACTCCCACTGATAAGCTAGAAGGCTTTCCTCCAACACAGAAAGGCTTGCAGGGCTCAGAAGCTTACCAACAGTCCTGGATACAGCAACTCTGTATCTGGACTAGGCTAGTTACAGGAAAGGTGGGAAACAAGCGCAAGTGTGGCTTTTAAACCAGAAAGTTGAAAAATATGGAAAAAAACTGTCCAAACGTCCAATAGCTACAATTTCTGGGTCAGGAACCACTCCTCTTGTGGTAGAAAAGCTATCTAATGTTTAACACTCCCACTGATAAGCTAGAAGGCTTCCCTACAACACAGAATTGCTTGGGGGGCTCAGAAGCTTACTAACAATCCTGGATACAGCAACTCTGTAACCAAACTAGGCTAGTTATAGGAAAGGCGGGAAACAGGCGCAAGTGCTGCTTTTGAACCAGAAAGTTGAAAGAGATGGAAAAAATCTGCTCAAACACCCAATAGCTACAATTTCTGGGCCAGGGACCATTCTTCTTGTGGTAGATAGGCTACCTAATGCTTACCACTCCCACTGATAAGCTAGAAGGCTTCCCTCAAACACAGAAAGGCTTGGGGGCTTAGAAGCTTACAAAGAGTCCTGGATACAGCAAATCTGTACCTGGACTAGACTAGTAACAGGAATGGCAGGAAACAAGTGCAAACACAGACTTATAAATCAGAAGGTTGAAAGAGATGGAAAAGCTTCCCAAATAGCCAATAAACTATAATTTCTGGGCCAGAAACCACTCCTCCTGTGATAGATAGGTTACCTAGTGCTTACCACTCCCACTGATAAGCTAGAAGGCTTCTGTTCAACACAGAAGGGCTTGGGGGGCTCAGAAGCTTACCAACAGTCCTGGATACAGCAAATCTGTACCTGGACTACACTAGTTACAGGAAAGGCGGGGATCAAATGCAAACACAGGCTTTTAAACCAGAAATTAGAAAGAGATGGAAAAACTACCCAAACGGCCAATGAACTACAATTTCTGGGCCAAAACCCACTCTTCCCATGGTAGATAGGCTACCTAGTGCTTACTACTCCCACTGATAAGCTAGAAGGCTTCCCTCCAACACAGAAAGGCTTGAGGGGATCAAAAGCTTACCAACAGTCCTGGCTATAGCAAGTATGTATCTGGACCAGACTAGTTACAGGAAAGGCAGGAAACAAGCTTAGAATTTTTTTTTTACAGAAAAGCAGCTAAAACAGCAGTAAATACAATTCAAATTGCAGTGCAGACTAGCACACTTGAGTGTGTAGCAATATTACGGCAAATACAGTTTAAATAAATGCAATTAAATTAACAAATGTCTAAAAAACAAGTGCAGAAGGCAGTAAATTAGAAGGCTACTAACAAGCAGCAATAAGTGCAGAGTAAGAGCGACTGAACAGATAATAGCATGCCGAACAGCAACTAAGACAGTTACAGTAAGAGCAGCTGAATAAAATTTGTATATATTTTATTTATTTATTTATTTGTTTATTTATTTATTTTTTGAGGGAGGGAACAGAGCAGGATTAAGAGGCTACAGGGGTTGTCCTTCCCAAATGCTCTCTTTGTACACAGTAGGAGTGCCTGAAATCAGAATATGATCTCACTGCACTCAGTTGAGTGGGCAAATGAGATGGGCCTAGAAGGAGTATCCAAATACAAATTTACAAGAGGGGCGGGCAATTTCAAAGCCACCAACATTAACACCAGAACAAGAACAGGGACGCTGGGTGGAGAACTAACTGTAGAGACACAGCCACAACTTTCAGTTGAGTTAATATTCAGTGAGAAACACAAATAAATAACGTAAATGCAGAACTATATGAAAAAGAACAGATAAAAGTGTACTTAAATTCACTTATACATCCAGTTGATTTCATGTAGATCTTAGCTAGAGCAAAGCTCAGATAAAAAGCAGAAATAACCCAAAATATACCACTTATATAAGGCAGGACAGGATATCAGTGATGCGGTGAAACTACCCCCCACTGCTATAAATGGCTACACAGAAATTCTAACAAGTACTCTGTAGAGACACAACCACAACTTTCAGTTGAGTTAATATTCAGTGAGAAACACAAATAAATAACTTAAATGTAGAACTATATGAAAAAGAACAGATAAAAGTGTACTTAAATGTCTTTCGACAGAAAAGGCCAAAATACCAGTCCTCTCTCCCTTCTTTTGGTAGCTTCAGAACCTGGGTGGCCACGATGCAAAATCTGAATTTACTCACGTTATAAGGAAGTAGAAATGACAACTTTATGACCTTTGAAAATGATACCATCTTCCATCAAAATCTCATCTCTGTAAGGAAAATAGGTTGTACTTCTGTTGGTACACAAGTACAAACATTAACAGATAGTCTCTTGATTTTATGCCTGATGAAGCTATTTTCGTGAAACTGTGAAAATGTGTTTTATCAATAAACTATTTATTGTGCTTCCTGGTTCCAGTGAATTTATCATTTTTGTACTTGTTAGACTTATTTATACTGAATTTATCAGAGTCTTCTCTTTTTGGTTTTTACAATTTGTTGGTATACAAGATTGCTTTGACGGCCATCCAACATTGATGAAGTGGTTGAGCTTTTGCAAGACTGGACCAGTCTTTGTATGATGACTTAGCTCATCAAGTCTTGTGGTAGAAAAATGATGCCCCTCCGTGACATTGAAGTCAACATTTTCTTCATCAAGCTTTTCTGTGGTATTTCTGAGCGACTTGTATAGACCATTTTGAAGTTGAACTTTTGCAATCTGACCATCATTCTTTGTAGTCTTGCTGAAGCTGTATGCATAGGGTCCTTTAAAATAGTGACTAGAGGCTGATGATCAGACTCAGTCTGGATAGCTCAGCCATCAATATAATCATGGAACTTTGAACATGAGAACAAAATTGCCAAAAGTTCCTTCTCAATCTGAGCATACTGCATCTCAGTTTAGGTAAGAGGTTTAGATGCATAGGCTACTGGTCTTCCCTCTTGAAGAATAACTGCACCAAGACCAAACTTTGAAGCATCACAGGAAAGAATTACTGGTTTGTGGACATCATAGAAGCTTAACGTAGGTGGACAGGCAATTTTTTGTTTAAGGTCATCAAATGCTCTCGGGTGTTTTTCCAACCATGACCACGCAACATTTTTGCATGTCAGCTCTCTTAAAGGTGCTGATAATTCACTGAAGTCCGGTATAAATTTGCCCAAATAGTTAACCATTCCAAGAAAACACTGTAAGTCTTGGACATTGTCTGGCGCTGGCATCTCAAGAACGGCTGTTTGTTTGGAAGGTCGTAAGTCTGTACTGGTAAATAAATGATCTACATAAGTAACTTCTGGTAGCCTAAATTTACATTTCAAAGGATTAATCGTTAGGTTCATTTCACGCTCTGTGTCCATAAGTTTCTTGAGGTTTCTTTCATGCTCTGCTTTCCCATTACCTCCAACTAGTAAATCATCCACTATTATAGCACATGGATAACCTGAAAAATTTGCTCCATTGCACACTGAAAGACTTCACTGGCAGAATGTATTCCAAAAGGCATTCTGAGAAATCTATATCTACCAAATGGGGTACTGAATGTAGTCATTAGTGAAGATTTGCAATCAAGCATTACTTGCCAAAATGAACTCTTTGCATCTAAGACAGAAAAAGCAGCAACATTTGGCATGAGAGTAGCAACCTCCTTGACTGTACACATAGGATGGTGGGGCCTCTTTAATGCTTTCCTTAAGTCTCTTGAGTCAATACATATTCTGATTTCATCTGAGCTTTTCTTATGAGCAACTGCCATGGAAGATACTCATTCAGTTTGTTCTGTGACTGGACAAATCACTCCTTGTTGCACCATTTTTATCTAACTGGACTTTGACTTTGTCCTGCATAGCTATCAGAACTTTTCTCACTGGTCTGACCACTGGACTGACCTTTGGGTCTAATTTCATGGAGTACACAACTGGAAGTTTGCCTAGCTTGTCTTTGAAAATATCAGCATACTTTGAGAAAATAGCATTGGTGAAACTGGAACTGGGACATGTGCTTACATGATGGACTTCTTTGGTAAAAGAAAGCAGTTTCATTCTTAAACTGTGTCTGAGACCTAATAATGACTGCACAGGTCTCCTGACTAGATAAAATTGTAAGTTGTAACTGTTCCGGGGTGAGTAGCATGAAAGCACTACTGAGCCTTTGGTTTGAATCTCTTCATCTCCATAAGCAACAAACTTCACACAAGTGGCCAAATTAAGTTGTTCACCAACTCTTACTCTAGCAAATGTTTTTGCTGACATATCATTGCACTTTTAACTAGGGCCTACTTTGAGCTCTGTGGATTTACCATTGATTAGGACAGTACAAAACACTTTGTTCTTTGTCAACAAATCTACTGTATTAACTTTTTCACCAACCACTGATGCACCATCTACATAGAAAGTAGAGTCACAGTTTTCTATATGATCAACTTGCTTTTTTGAGTGACCTTTCTTAATAAATGAATGAGGCTTGTTTGATTTACACAACTTTTGAAAGTGGTTCCATTTTTTATACTTGTGGCATTGCTGGCCAAATGCTAAACACTTTTCTTTTTTAGACTCATGATTGGTACCACAATTGTGACAGTAAACAGTAAGACTTGACTTAGGTTTTGCTGACTCACACTTATGCTGCACTGAGCATGTCTGTTTTACTGAGATAGTCTTAGAACTTGCTGGAAAGTTACGGGGTCTCCCTGGAAATCCTGCAGGGGTTGCAGCTGCCATGTGCTTAGGCCTGTTTCTGCTAGCTACGTGCTGCATTCTGTCTACATTTGCTCTAGAAGCTGTTGAAACCATGCTCTTATAACTTGCAAGCATATTTGTGGGCCTGTAAGCTTATGTATCTGACAAATCTGTATAGTTTTGCTCAACATTAAATCACTGTCACAAAGCAAGATCTTTCACACTGCAGCATTATTAACACCACACACAAGCCTGTCTTTTATTATCTCATCTTTCAAATCACCAAACCTGCACATTTTAGCTTTGTTTCTCAAGTCAGTAATATAAGCTGCAAACGTTTCTCCTGGCTTTTGGCTTTTGGTCTCTTGTATAAAACTGGTGCTTCTCCAATGTAACATTTGTCTGGGGGTTACACATTTCTCTAAATTTAGATTTCAAGCACTCAGGGTCCTCCCTTGCTTCAGCTTGTACAACAATATGGTGGTTCTCCCCTTCTACTGCATATACTGCTGGTGCATACACACATGAATGCTCTCTTTCAATGGCTTTTGACTCCACTAAGTTTAACAAAATAAATCCCCTCTTATGTGCATATTTATCAGAAAAAGATGCTTGCAAGAAAATATTGTATTCTTGCTCAAATATTCTCCAATTCTCTGCAATATTATGATCAAACACAAGTGGACTGGGTCTGTGAAATGCATCTGACTTACTGACACATAATAATAAAGACCCTTGGAATTATGTATGAACATACACACATATATGTCAGAAATGTATGCCAGAACTTGTAATTATGGTCATCAGCACAACTGACTCTTCAAAATAACTGTAATTTTGTAAAGTAAGTCTCCTTAGCACAAGAACACTTTGAAGCCAATATACTTTGTGAAACCACTCCTTATCACTGTAAGAAACACTTCAAAATGACTGCACTCTATGAATGAACTGTTTACAGCACAAGAAACTTTTAAAGCTGGCTGTATTTTGCAAAATAACTCTGTACAGTGAATAAAACACTTTGAAATGACTGCACTTTGTGAATAAAATGTACACAGCACAAGTAACATTTTTGAAATGACTGTATTCTGACTGCACTTCACAAGATAACTCTACTTTGAACACAATAAACTCTGAAATAATTGTACTGTAATAAAGCACACACTGCAAACACTGCACACTCTGAAATATTTTGAACAACTCTAGTTATACTTTGAATAGCTTTAGTCAATGTGAAATAGCTCAAGTCAAAACATGGTTGCTTACTAAAAAGCATGCATCACCTTGCTTTTTTTGCTTATTTTGCCCTTTTATTGTATTCGTTATACTTATTTGACTTTTATCATGCCTGTTATACTTTTCATGTGCTCATTTTACTTTTAATATGCTTGTTATGCAAATTGGAAGTAACTCTGAACACCCACATAAGTATTTCTGATAATATTATCAGAAATCATGGTTTTGAATATTTCGTTTAATCAATAATGGATTTTTTGCCTTTTATTTGATTAATAATATCATGTGTGCTTTGCGAATGCTTTGTATCATTTTCTTTACAAAATAAATCATTTATGTGAGTTTTGATTACCTGCAGTTCATTTCTGGCCTTTTCTTTTTTTTTAATTGTTTGAGCACTGTATCACCCAACCTGCTCAATGTACATGACCGTTAACTCTGTACTTCATGGCTTGAAGAAGTTGCACTCTCTATCCCAGTTCTGACACCATGCCGCTTGCCCATTCAGGATAAAACAGATGAACAGTTGTTGGTTTGGTTCAAGCAGCTTTCTTATATACAAACACATCAGGACTGAGGCTTAGTAACTTAAACTTAACAAACTTATAAACTGACTATCGCACTCAAACATGTAACACTCTGTGTTCTCTCAAAATGGCACTGCTGCCTGCACATGCTCTCTATTTATATGCACGTGCCCTCACTTTGAAATGCTTCTTACACTTACAACACACACTCTGTTCTACAGCTATCACTTAACCAACAGACAGGAAATGGCATAGCAGACATCCCTGATGCATGGACCTGATAATTGGACCTGAGATATAGGTGACATCACAAATTTCAGCATAGTGAGATGCCACGTATGTGATACACTGGTCTACCCATTTGGAGATATAGCTGTTTATGATCACATATGACAGTGTTGAATGAATACCATAGTGTGGATTTGTGTCAAATGCCTTGATCTGGTCAAGTTCCACAAGATGATACTGTTGTCATCATGCATGCCCTCGATGACCTCTTTGAGGACATCTATCAGATGAAACAGACATGATTTAGAATTAACAACTCACACAAGTCTGTTGCATACAGCCAGAATATGTCTAGTGTACAATTAGAAGAGGTCCATGATCACACGGTGGTCCACCTCATAGTCAGGGAGAGTCAGGATGTGTATATACATGCATGCATCAGGTGCTGTCCCCTCTACTCAGATGTATGTATGTTGATATACACCCTTGTATGGGAATATAGCTCATGTGGAGGGTGTGTTGAAGTGTGTATTCAACTGCATCAGTTAGGTGTATGTGCTGAGTCATGCAATTAGTAATCTGTGATGTTGTCACAGGCCATTGCTTCCATGTGATAGGCCTGGATGAAGGAAAGACATTGCATACTGGCTATCATGATCTGCCCCAGGGTTTGACACAATTCCCCATGCAGGTATCATTGAGGACCCCTCCCAGCTGGAGGATAACACTTATGTCAATAGATGGATAACCAATTGACTCATGACAGAACATATACTGTGAAAGCTGATGAATCAACCTGTACCAGTAGAGCTGTCTCCACTGGCAAACCCCAGGGATCTGTGCTTGGCTATTCACTGTCTGGACTCTAGTTCTTGGCAGCTCAGGCTAATTGCTGATTTTTGCATTTTTGGTGCAATCATTGAGCCCACCAATGATGATAACATAGTACAGGAGGAGCTGACACAGAAAAATGAATGGGGACAAAGACGCACAATCTACAACTAAATTAAGAAAATGTCTTCTTTATGGTGTCTATCTGAAAAGTGAAATTCCATGTTAATCACAGCATTGACAACAGTCCTGCTATGCTGACACCCAGTGATGCCAGCACTGGGAACACATGCAGATAGTAGTCTGAATTTCGAGAAAGTGTCCACACTGGTATTGAAAGCCTGTGCTGTGCACATCATACGTCATGCCATCATATGCAGATCTCAGGATTGTATGACAGCACTGTAGTCAAACTTCATCAGAACAGTAACAGAGTATAATGTTCTTTTTGGCATGTACCTCACCAGACACATGCAGCAGATGAAGAGACCACAGGGCTTTCTCAGCAAGATAACACAGGGCTACAAACCATGCCATGATGTACATGGGTAGAGTTAAAGTCATGTGTCTGTAATCAGTCTGGTATAGGATGATGTGATGTCTGCCTGGCCTCCAGGCCAGTGTCTGACCCTGCCCTGGTGGGAGTTCTGCATATCCAAAAGTCTGATATAGCTGATGACATCAGCAGTGTCTGTTGAAGAGAATACGGTAATAACAGTGCCCCACATGCTGGTAAAAAATGCTCTCTGTAATGTCAAGCCAGAGCTTATAAACACACACACACACACACACACACACACACACACACACACACACACACACACACACACACACACTTTTGCAAGATTGCAGGAAAACCTATAGCAGATGACATTAGCAGGCCATGTGGAGGACCAGATGTTAGGTGAGCTGCATGAAATGGATGTGTAGGCATCTGCAAGATCCAAAATACTGTCAATCCATGGTATTGGAGCAGTGTCTATGATATACACACTTCTGCTCTTCTGTCTAGAGACACACACACAGACAGCCAGTTGACTGTCATGAGAACAGAACCCCTATGTATCTAAGTATACAGACTACAGAACACAATACATTACACAAGTGCCAGGGCACAAGTCTAACTTTTACATGACTACAACGAACTTATAGTAGATGACATCAGCAGGCCATGTGTGAGACAAAATGTTTAGTGACCTGCAAAGACTCATAGCTTCAGATGGTGATAGGAGGCTATTAGCTTAATGGCCCTATGGTGTTTAGAAGCCTAACTGTGTAAAAACACAAGTACCCATATTGAACATAGTTGGATGGTCATTGTTAGCAGAGTGATTTTGTGAGCAGCACCAACTGGCCCTGTCCATGATGGACATAGTTGATACCCCAGTGGTGACTTTACAATCACCCAACCAGTAGTTGAGGTTGAGCTTGAACTGGGTTATTAAGGAGCACAACCTCAGATAAAGTGGGTGCTTATTACAGGGAATGTGTCAGTCATTGTAGGATATATCTGTTTACCCAGCATGCTCTGTTTATGTCACAAGCTAGGTTGAGAACCCTGGGGTAAGTAATTCTTGTCCTATTTCATTTGTCGATGTCCAGCATTTCCAGTAGGGCATGATCTGAGACTGCTCTGTAGGACAGGCATAGGTCACTGGTCAGCAACCTGCATGATACTGACTACACCGACAGGTCTTTCAGTCTTTCCATATATGTCATGTTTGGAAACCCTGGAGTCTCCCAGGCACAAATCTGTGTTTTCTACAATTGCTGCAGGTGTCTGGTGAGGTACAGATAGAATGGAGCATTGTACTAAATAAGTGGTGTTATAAGGCTAGACTACAGCAGATGTATGACCACCCTGGTCTTATAGGTTCGTAGCTTCATAGGTTCATAGATGTGTACTAGGCTAATGGCCCTGGGGCATTAACAAGCCTAGCCGATAAGATTACCCTGGCATTGTGCCACCCGACCTTATTTCCCAGTGCCTCTGTCGAGTAGAGCCACTGGAGTGATCCCGGGGTGAATTTTCTATTTCTCATCCACTCATCAAGATTTCTCTTGAAGAGGGCCAGTGAGGTGCTCTGTTTGACATGTATGGGAAGTCCATAGCATGGGTAGTCTCTGGGTTATAAACCTGTCCCTTCAGCACATTCAGTTGATTGTGGTAATGAGGTTGAGGCCTCTGGAGCATGTGGTACGGAGGGATTGGGATTTCTTTAGATGTAGCATTTCTAACAGAGCTGGGTCAGACATAGCTTTGTAAGTCAAGCAGAGATCACCTCTAAGTAGGTGATATGAGACTGAGAATAGTTGGAGTTTTTTTAGTCTGTCCATATAGGACAAGAGTTTAAGGCCTAGGATCCTCTTTGTGAGGTACTTTTGTGACCTCTCCAGTTGTTGCAGGTGTCTAGTGAGGTACATGCCAAATGGGGCATTGTACTCGATGATTGGCCTAATGAGGGAAGAGTAGAGGGAGACAATGATCTTTCTTCCTGGATGCAAAACTGTTAGTAAAGAGATGTGCTACATACAAGGACTTTCTGATCACAGTAGCAATGTGGTGGTCAGAGGAGAGGCTGCTGTCAAACTATGTTCCCAGATCTTTTATAACGCCTTCTGTGTTCAGTGGATTACCATCGATGTGGTAATTCATGGGAACCAGGTTTTTCCCAAAGGGGATGAAGACACAATTTTTTGGCATTGATCTTAAGGCCATGGTTCTGACACCAGTCGTTGGTCTCAGTGAGGCATTCTGTAGGATGTCAGCATCACTTGGGGAGTTAATAATAGCTCACAACTTGCAATCCTCTGTGAACTTTGTCAGCCAGAGTCCCTTCGTGTTGGCCTGGACTTCAGAGAAGTAGATACCAAACAAGAGACGCCCCAGGACCAAACCCTGTGGGACTCCACTCATGACTGGTCGGCAGTTTGACTTGGAGTCAGCTACTTTCACACTGTGGGTTCTATCTGTGAGCCAGTTTGCAACCCACCTAGTGATAGAGGGGTTGATGCCTACTTTAGTGAGTTTTTCTATGATTCCTGAGTGGGGAATAGTATAAAAGGCCTTGGCCAGATCAAGGTAGGCTGTATGAACCACCTTGCCTTCATCCACAGCTCTGGTGAATGACTCAAAGAAGTCAACCAAGTTGAGCAGGCATGATCTATTCTTCACAAAACCAAACTGTGTGGGATACAGAGTTTGGAGATTCCCTATAACCTTGTTTATTAGGTCCATGATGATGTGCTCCATAGCTTTGCATATCAGAATTGTCAGGCTAATGGGGTGATAGTTCCCAGGGTCTGTAGTCACTCCTCCTTTCCATTCGGTAGGGACAAAGACTGAGGTGGGGCTGTGATTAAACAATGCACACAGGTGAGGTGCCAGTTCACTCTGCAGTTCATGTAGAACACAGCCAGGGATATTGTCAGGTCCCACAGAAGCTGTATTCTTGGCCTTGGACAGTGCTGTTTTAACCTGTGCAGCAGTAATACTGGGTGCCTGGCAATCTACTGGTATTGTGATTTGTCCTTTGGGGGGGCAGGTAAAGTTGGCACTGAATCTGTCGGCCAGTATATTGGCAATATCTGTTGGCTCAGTATAGGAGGTACCATTGTGCAGTAGCTCAGAGCAAATCTGGGTATTGCCATGGAAATTCTTTACATAACTATAGAAGGTATTGTGGTTGTCTTTACTATCTGCTGCAATTATGGTTTTCATAGCTAGCTTTAGAGGATTTGATGAGGGTCTCAACTTTTTGTTGAAGCTAATAAGGGAGTTTTTCCAGTCTTGGGACTTCACCTTATTCCACATAATTTTCCTCCTTCTGTTGTAGAGTTTGTTTATGGCAGGGGACCACCAGATTGGCTTCCTTTTTTGGAAGAGAGTGTCTTGGTTCTATTGGGTATAGTGAGATGCATGCATTTGTGTACGTGTTTGTACAGTGCATTGGTATATGGATTGGCAGTCATGCAACTATTCTCCATTTGCATGGGTGCTGTGAAGTTAGCCACCTTTGTTCTTAGGAGCCCAAGGTTAGTTTTGGAGAAGTTTCTCATGGTGGTTACCTTTGCCGGGGGGGGGGTGGAGGTGGGGGGTGGGAGGGATGTGGAGTTCCAAAGTGATTAGATTGTGGTCAGATCTAAAAAGGGAGGAGTTGACTCTTGGTGTAGAGCAACAGTCACCCATGTTAGTAATGACCAGGTCAAGGATGTTGCTACTTCTAGTGGGGGTAAGAATGAGCTGGTCCAGGGCATTGGAATTAATGAATTCCAGGAAACATTGGGCAAGTGTATTGGTACATGAGTAGTTTTCCCAGTTAATGGAGGGGTAGTTGAAATCGGCCAGTATGGGAGTGTTAGGTTGGACCCTAATATTCCCCAGGGTGCTTAAGAATGTGGAGTGTGAGTCTTGGGACATGGTTGTGGACCTATAGCAGACTATGACCTGAATCACTGTCTTACCCAATGTTAGCTGCACCTGAAGTATCTCTGATGCGTTATGTTGGGCTACCAGTCTGGAGGTGTGCACAGCCTTTATGAATATGGAAACACCATTGCCTTTGAAGCTTCGGTCCAAGTTCTGTGGCCAAAAGGTGTGGAATGAGTTATAACCTGGTAGTGCAGGGGTTCTTTCTGCTGCTTTGAACTAGGTCTCTGTTACAGCACAAATGTTGATGTTCTCCATTTTAAGGAGTGCTTCAAGTGAGTGCATTTTGAGATTTAGACTTCTAGCATTGAGCAGCATGACCCTCAGATTGCATTTGTTTGTAGCTGTTATGGTGGTAATTTGGTCTTTGGAACACCACCTAAAAAAAGGCACTATAGGGGTGGCAAGACCATTGGCCACTATCCAGAAGCTCAGGGGTGACAGATGCAGGCCATCTCTGGCAAAGCATTGAGGTCTGTCAATCATGTTATCCCAGGCAGACAGATACTGGATCCCCTTAAAATGACATCAGAAACTTAGCCAGTTGTTGAAATCAATAATTTCTGCTTGTACTGTGGTATCATTCTGGGTGATGGTAGGATGCTGCTCAGGGCTAGGGTCACACCCACCTGGGCTACATAATCAGAGATCTCCTCCATGTCTCTTTTCGTGTAGTCCAGGGAGGTACATATTAGGTCATTCACACCCAAATGTACAATAACAGAGTCATATTTGTACCTGTTGTTGTGGGATCTGAGTGCGTGCATTATGTGGCAGATCCTGGCACTTGACAGACAGCTGTTACTTTCCCCTTATTCAACCTAGTGAGTGGGTCACCAGTGTGCCTCACTATTAAGTCACTTATGACTCGTGTATTGGGCATATTATTTTCCTTAGGGGCTTTGGTTGAGTGACACACTGTTTAGCAGAGTTATGTGTCTCTTGGATGTGATGTCTATATATATGATGTGCATAATGCAGAATGTGTGTGTCACCACTATGAACACATAGATTGCTCTCAATATGTGCTCCCAATTCTCACTGCACTGTGTCTGAGCTTAGATTGGTGCTATATATAGCAAAATTAGTGGGGGTACTTCATTGCCAAAGGGAACAATGCACCATGGTATACTTTATGGGTTCAGTCAGTGAGTTTGGCACCAATCTTTTGTGTGTGTCAGCCCCTTCAATAATATGTTACCATCACTGGGGGACTCTATATTAGTGTGTCCAGTGACTGGTCATAATAAAATTTGTAAACCACGGGCCATCTACCATTGCCTGCACTTCAGGGAAGTAGTTTGCAAACAGTTGAAGGCCCAGCACAGATTCTTGTGGTATTCTAATGGTGTGTGGCTTGTGGTGGAGGTGCAGTCCTCAACTTTGAGGGTGTGTGTTATGTCAGTGAGCCAGTTGACTATCCCTCTATTACTGTTTGGCTTAATTCCCACATGGGAGATCTTCACTATGACACATGAATGAAGTGTAGTGTCTAAGGTCTTAGATAACTCAACATAGGCTGTATGCCCTGTTATCTCTCATCCACGTCTTAGGGTCAGTATCCAAGAAGTCCACGAGGTTCAATAAGCAAGATCTACCCTTGACAAAAAAAAAATAGGTAGGGTCAAGTGTGTTGAAGGTCACTTATGCCCCTGTGGGTATATTCCATGCTAATTCCTTCCCTAGCCTTGCAGATAAGGCTTTTTAGACATATGGGTCAATAGTTGTAGTTCTGCATGTTACCAGATTAATGTGCATTGGAAAAGTTACTGAGACCCCAGGGTTGCAGAGCTTAGGGGGTGCCAACACATGGGTGTATTGTAAATATGTGACATATTGTTAGATAGGGCACTCAATTTGTAATGTTTCTACATGTAATTTAATGTCATGCACAGGAAATGGACAGTAAATAGCAGTAATACAGCATAATATGTACATTTCCATAGCATGGCAAGCAGCGGGTTTATGAAACAGTTAGCAAAGTGCATAAACATGTGAGATACACATGTTTGTGCCAAGCAAAGCAGTGCACAAATGTGAGCTGTGATGCTTAAGTATGACAGTTAGTATTGAATCAATAAAATATAGCTGCTGCTGAGCTGACTCTGTGGCAGCATGTGTTAATGCAGTGATGTATTCCTTTTTTGGGCCATATGGTACTGGGTTAGAATACAGGTGTATGTAATACTTTAAAATACTTTGCTTTCCAGAGTGATAATGCTATGACATGAATTGCTTCTATGAGATGTGTTGCTGTGTGTTGGCACAGCGCAGTGGTGTTAAGTGGCATTGTGCAGTTGTAACCACACCTGTTTGCCACCAATCACTGTTGGTGCACGATGAGCACCTATTTGCAAACATGGAGTACAAAATGTGAAAGGATCTATTGCTTCTCAAGCAACGTATGTGTGGTGTGTGTGATTCTATTTTTTGACCAGATTAAAGGTGGTAAATTGTATAGATAGGAAAGTGTTAAAATGTGGAGCAAGCAGGGGAAAGAACAAAGGGAAAGCAGGAGAGGAATGTGCAAGAGAGAGGTAGGAAAGAACCATAGCTATCTATTTCTTTAATAGTGTAAACTTAATATATGTGCAAAATATTAACTGAATTGGGACTGTCACCTCCAGAGAGAGGGGGGTGACCACAACACAATCATATGGCCAATTTAACCAAATCAAGTATGTGAAGAAGGCATATGTGTGAAATGGACAGCTATGTATAGGACAATTTTTTCTTTTTTTTTTTATGTGGTACAAGTGTCCAGTTATTTTGTTTTATTTCAGAGTGAGAAAAATGTTGTGGAAGAGATGCAGGTATGTCTGTGACAGGTTAGTTGGGTAGGTGAGGAAGCAATTGCAGCCAGACATGACAAAGAAGACAAGAGAAAGGGACGGTGATGCATACAAAAGGTTGGGAGGCACCATGATTGGGGTGAAGATGGAGACATCCTGAACTCACGGTCATTAAGCGGGGTGACAGTGAGAATCGAGTCCTCACCCACTGGACTAATTTCATTGGCACCTTACTCTGTTGCTGGCTGGAGTGCTTAACATCTCCTCCTCCTCCTAGTACTACAGAAAATGAAGGAGAGCAGCCTCTGCAGCGGGCGTAGTTATGTGACAACAGTGCGCTGCACAGTCCTATGGACCATCCCTGGCAACTCGGTGTGTGTGATAAAATCACCACCTCTGCCACTGCTCTCAGACGGTACCACTCGACCAGCTTCTAGGGCAGGACTACCAGAGGTTGCAGGTTGTGGAGGGGCAGTAGAGGCAGTGATGCTAGGTTGGATCCTAGATGTGCTGGGCATCAGTTCTGGAGCCAGTGGAGGGGGGGCAGGCAGATCCTGTGGATCAGGCCTACCCCGCTGTGCTGTGGAGCATTTAGTGATGTGGTATACATGGTTGACATGGACACATAAAATTTAAAAAATTAAAAAATAAAATAAAAATAATATAAAATAAAATAAAAAATATTGTTTACAAGAAAATATCATAAAAATAAAACATTCATAAAATAAAATAAAAAAGACACAAAAATATATTTTTAGAAATAATAATACATAAAATGAAAACAAAATAAAAAAGAGAGATAAGGGCTGGAGTGAGAGAAAAAAAGAGATAAGATTAGTACCCTCATATGTCACATACAATGCATTAATACAATTAATTTAAGACTACCACCGCCTAACAGATGCACACTATACTACAGATTGCAGCAAGTAATCCTTGACATATGCATATATTGCACATGAGGCATGTTCCAATTATATAGATTACAGTTTACACCACGTCTTTTGTGCCACTGGTATAGAGGCTTTAATTTAACTTAAATAATATTGAAGAATTAACAGTATTGTATAGTTAGGAAGTGTAGCATGTGAACACACAACCTCTGTCTAAAGTCTAATATTGTACTCTTGGTGTGTGCTACAGACTAATCATGCATACTTGCTTTTACAGTTGAGATATGCATGCTCAATTTGATACAACTCTATAAAATACCAAACAAGCTGTCTTTAACTTTTAATGCTACAATAACACTACTCTTCTGCTGCATACATACCACATGCTTCCCTCATCCTCGCCAATCTAGCTCCATGGGTTCGGGCATTGCACTCAGGGTCACTGACAGCTGTGGAAAAAAACAGAATAAAACAGAAGGCCATTATGAATACTTGTTGTTGCGTCTTTTGGCTTTTCCTGGTTAGGGGTCACCACAGCGGAACTCTGGTCCGCTAATGATTGGCAGTAGATATTTACGTGCTGAGTTGCCGGCCCTGACGCACAACCTTCAAAGAAGGTATGCCCATTCATGCATGTCTCCATACAGAAGACGCACTAGCTAAGAATCAAATAGGACAACATCTTACTGTAAAGCGACAACGCTACCGCAGCACCACCACCGCAGCCACCATTATGAATACTAGTTTTGCCTATATTCAGCTTTCTAAGTCTTACAAGTACTATCTGTAGATGATACTTACACAGATATAGGATGTCTTCAGTCCTAAATTCTTCAGTCCAACAGGTGAGTGTATCCCTCTTCCTACTCAGTAGGTCATTATAATAATGCCTACATTACTCTCCAGTGCACGGGATACTGGTGGTACTGGATACAGCCTGGGTTAACCTATTGCAAGACTCAGACTTATACTGGGATCAAGAATATTCCCCCTGCAGACGTCTGTTGTGGTTCTTATCTAGGAATCCAATAAAAATCTTGGATTCCTGCATACCCCACCTCTGTTCCCTAAACGTGGAACCTTCTCCACAAATGCCTGCCATGTCTGCCACAGATCTAGAGCAATGGAGACTGATGCTTCCCCCCAGTTCCTGCTATCACATTTACTGCAGTGCACACCCCCAATAAACAGGTTTGCATGATGGTAAGCAGAAAGAAGCAGTGAGGCATTACATAACTGCAATTAAAATTAAAAGGTTATTAGATGTACAGGCAGTTGTGTGTTTCTGTTAGGAAAATGTGAAGGCCATGCCAGTCCTGACAGCAGAATTATACTTACAGGAATATAATACATAGAGTATACCCTCAGTCATACATCTGATAATAAATGTGATAATACATCGATAAATAATTAAATAACTGACATAATACTACTGTCTCATCTCTCATGCTTAAAATTAATATCAGCTCCACTATCTTAAGTGTTATAAGTGAGAGTGACTGTAATGGAAAGTGGAACAACAGCAAAAGCCTATGGAATATCCTGGATTTGAATCAAGGCCCATTTGTATGGCAGTCCTAAACGTATACCTGTTGCCACAAGAAGATTAAAAGAACACTTGTGTATCTTTTAGTTCATTGCTATAGACTGCAATGTCACAACAGTGGAAAAAAAAGGTTGCGTACACTGTACTGGTAACCAGGACCATCTGTACTCCCACCCTACACTTACAACTGCTGCCACAGGATGACTTAAATAACAATCCCTACTTTGCTATCAATTCTTAAGGTCTTGATGTTAACCATCATGCAGCACCACTTAGCGGGTTTGCACAAGGTCCAATAGCATTAATTGAATGTATCTGGTTTCTATTTTTGGCTGTCTGTGTCCTGTTTCTGGGGTGTCCAGTTGTCTACTTTGCACACTGCCACGCTTCATGCAAATGAAATAAGCATAGCCAAACCCGGCATTCATTTCCTCCATTTCCATAATTGTGCTAAGTGCTGCATCACACAAACACTACCCCCCCCCCAAAAAAAAAATTACACAAAGACAGAAAAACAGAAAAAGAAAAAAGGGTCAAGTAGCTGAAATGTGGAAAATCAATATATATGACATTCACACAAGAAAATGATGGCTCACATCAGATATGTCTATATGTATCTGGACTTGAACTGTCACTCCAATGCACTTTCAGAACACAGGATGGATGCCTTATCCCTTTTTGCCACACAAATGGCTTTGCAGCAAAGAACTGAACTCAATCCATAAACAACCAACTGCAACAACATCTACAGCAACATCAAACCATACACATGTTATTTGTACAGTTATTATTTTTAGATGTAGTGCACCTAGTGATCACACAACCTGTCATGATTATTGCTTACAAATATAAATCTCTGTCTAGCATTTCTGAATTTGTTCTTCATTTATCTGACCAGTAATCTGAGACATGCAGTGTGCAGGCCATTATATGTCATTGGCCTTAAAATGTGTGAGGATATTAAATGAAAATAATATCATATGCCATCAAATGAAAGGCAGGTTGGAAGTTAAAGAGCACAATCTGTGAATTGTGTGCTACTTACTTACATTTCCAACCATACATCTAACACCTTGTAGATCTAACCTGACACACACAGTGGAAGTAAGGCAGCTTGTAGTGCTGTTATCTTTTCCTTCTCCAAACCACTGATAATTCACAGATGCAATCCATTAAATACAAACATTGAGGGAGTGCCTGCACTATGTTTACATCTCCTGCATGGATCCAAGTATTTGGGATTCAGTAGGTCTAATGAGTTCACACCTCATTTGCATATTCACTATGCTAACAGCCCTAAATCTACACCATATCAAAAGACAACCATATAGCTAGGCAAACTGATGGTGAGGAGACTTGTTTATGTTGGGAAGATTGCACATATGCTATTTCTTCGGGATATATCTGCACAAAGGAGTTTTGAACTTCAGAAGGTATGATTCCATTTGTCAGCTACATACTGCATATGCTGGAATGTAGTTAAGACAAAAAGAAGAAGCAAAAGCATAAACCAAGACTTTTACCTGTATGCATTAGTTAGATGTGTACTGATGACATGGGCATGTTTGTCAAGCCATTGCAGAGGTATACATGATTGCCAATACATGAAAATGGAATGCTGTCTGATCAATATGTACAAATGTTTCAGGGACAGTTCCTTTTATAGTATTTTTAGCATTTCAAAGATAGTTTGTTAGCAAAATGTGCAATTTTCCTGTTCTTTTCAGGGGCAGCAAAGGCTAGTTATGGCACAGACAAGGATAAACACTTATTTTTGTGAGGGTGAGCAAAGGTGAGTTAATATTATGGCATAAGCAAACATATGTTTCTCTTGTTACTCTCCTTGTTTTGTATCCTGCATGCTGATTGTATTTCATTTCTGTAGACTGTTGTTTCTCCAAGGGGTAATACTGAGTGGCTACCTTTTCTGTTTTATCAGGAAACAATTATTTTGTAGTTATGTGATACTTATGTGTATTATCCTTCTGTTGTCACCCAGATGTGTCAATCCTTGGAGAACCCCCTCCCCTTCACTGATGCTGAGTACCAGGTGATAGTGGATGTCTTTAGACAATATGCTTCTTTTATACTGGAAAGGGGATGGGGACATATGGCATCTAGGATGCAAATTAGGTAATAGATAGTTGAGGATATGAATGACTGTGGGTGGCCACAGCAGGGCATATGAGCAGGTGTGCCACAAGGCCACTGATATGTTCACATCTGCACTGAGGAGGGAAGTTACAGTGAGCCATGACCAGATGGTGACCAGGGGAGGACCTGCTAGAGAACCATCACTAACACCCTGTGATGAGTTCCATGCCAATACCAGGGATCCAAACAGTGCCCAGGATAGTGCAGTACAGTATGTGCTGAATGTGGGAGCAACAGTTTCAGAGAAAGCAAGCATGTCCCAGTAGGAGCTTCAAGGTAGGCTTTGATATCTCAACAGCTGAATACTGTTGAATAGTAAAACATTTGAAATCAATAAGTTATTTCTGTGTCACCTGTGTTTTTTGGAGGGGTATTGAAGATTGCTACAGTTATTAGCTTAGTTTGGAGTTGTCAACCACATTTTTATTGAAAATATTGTTAATGGACATATAAAGGGTAAATTATTACCCCTGCATTACTGTTGATTGTGATTATGTTGCTATTACCTCTGGCTTAACTTCTTCTAGGACCATCTGTATTGCAGAGGAGTAACTTATTTGCAGATGGTAAGCCAAACACTTTTATGTCAGTACTGGTCAGCAATTTAAAGAAATATTTTAGTGTGTGCTGTTGATGTCAGACCTATTGTGTGTATTGCTGTACTGTCTGTAATAGTGGCAGCACTGTTACTTTGTTAGCATATATTGGACTATAGTTGTGTAGGTATTAATTTTTTCCTGTGTTTGTTGATTTTTATCACAGGTGATCATGACAGTGGGATTGAGCCCTCTGCCATCTGATATCAGTGTATCAGCAGACTCTGATGATGATGGCGGCAAAACTGAGGCAAAGTTGGGGGTGCAGAGGATGAATCTGACACTGAGGTTGACATACAGCCACCCCCTGCAGTTCTATCAGACACAGCCAGCAGGCCTATACCTACCCATTCCAGTGTGCCTTCAGATATTCGACAGATGGGGGACAAGGCCATTGATCAGGGAAGTATGGCTACTATGACTTCAGTGCCTGTTGACTCTGGCTGTAACCAATGTGTGAATGAGATGCCACGCAGGAGGGTTGATACGGGTGATAGGAGGGGACCTGCTGTCCATCTTCCACCTGGTACAGATGTCTCTTTCTGTGCCACTTGACATATGTTTAGGGCAATCATGGAGGCATAGGCATGTTGCCATAGGTGCTCCAGAAAAATGCTCAGGGTTGTAGATGTGGCACAGTCAAATTTGCATGACTGCCTCCACTGTGTTGCTGATTCAATGGATCGGATGAATGGCACGTTGGAATGAGAGGTCCCTGTAGTTGAACAAGCAGTGTCTGAGGTGAAACGTTTAATAACATCAAAGAACTAGGAACCAAACAGGCGAAACTCAAAACAGATGAATAACTACACCTGTAGCAGTGCTCAGCCGAAAACTCCAACAACCATTAATGCAAAACCACTGTTTATTGGAAAAGGTTGAGTGCTTTCATTCTATCATACCAGAACTTCTTTAGAACTAGTATACTACAGCAAAAACAGCTTAAAATAATAAAACCATCCAAATAACATGTTTTAATCCACCAAACAAATAATACACTTAATTAACATACATAATTAACATACTAATTACCCTAGTAAAACTTCAGTTTTAAAACAGAATTAATAGAACAGACATTGTTCAATCTTAGATACTGAGTAGCTAAAGTGTTCAACTTTTTTTCAATAAACAGTGATTTTGCTTTATGATTGCTGGACTTCTCAGCTGAGCACTGCTACAGGTGTCGTTATTCGTCTGTGATGAAATATTTGCTGGGAGGGGAAGTGCATCCTTGTGGCTGCTGTCAGCCAACATGGCCATGCCCAATCACACTCCCATAGTGGCAGTACTTCCACTGCTCCATCAGTGAGTGAGCTGTCCACACCCAGTTGTAGCAGGCCATGGGGTTGTGGCCTGGGGCATTCCCATGAAGGGAGCTCATCCAGCAGACATCAGTCATGTTCAGGCAACAGCAGTGCATATGACCGTGGGCATGGACATGCCAGTGCAACCCCTGGCAGAGCCAGTTCCCATGGTCAGGGATGAAAACAATGAACTGTCACATCTACCATGCATGGCTCACACCTGTATGACATACCAAGATGCAGAGCCAGCATAGAGCTTGACTGTCTTCCTGCAGACACTCTCGCACCTGTTTCATCTGGAGGACCCCTACCGACACACACACACACGCACACACACAGACACACACACACACACACACACACACACACACACACACACACACACACACACACACACACACACACACACACACACACACACACACCAGTTACTCATTTTGTCTCATGGGCCATTTGTTGGTTTATCCAAATGTCTGGTTGCTTCTCTTTCTTACTCACACACACTTACTGACCTTTTATGTTAGACTAGGCTTCCTACACACCAACACACACACACACACACACACACACACACACACACACACACACACACACACACACACACACACACACACACACACACACACACACACACAACATCCTGTGCAAGTGATGATAACTGTGCCACATCCCTGTTTCCTGTCTTTTGGATTCAAGGATACGTAAGCTTTGTGTCTGATGCTCAGGGTGCATAGCTAACTTGTGCTTAGTATATCTATATTTGTGGTGTTGAACTGGTGACTTATATTGGCCTTGGAAAGTTAGACAGTTGATACTATCACAATTTTCCAACTTTATTGTGAATGATCTTGTGAGGATTGTGAAGTCAGAAACTGCAATGGGTATCATTACTTTGTAACTTCTCTCTTTAATGCTTTTCCAGTATAAACATATGGTGATACACTGAGGGCATGCAGTGATTATCAGTACTTTTGAGAGACATGACTGTGAATCTTTGATACCTGAGGCATACTACTTAGTAATGGACACATCTATAAGTCAAATAAGTCTCTGCTGTCACATGTTAAAATACTTTCTGTACAAATTTCCCACCTTTTATTTGGTTACCGGACCAAGAAATGAAATACAAGGATATGCCACATATTCATATTATTAAACAATACACTCTAGGCTCAGGACTTACCTTGTAATTGCAGCACTTGCCCAGTTTTAGTTCAGAGCTGACTCTGTCTGATGCAAGCAGTACACAGCCAATACATGGAGAGGTAAAGGTTGTGTGAGTTGCCTGGCATTAATGTTACTATATGTATGTGAGCTGGAAAAAGGTTTTAGGTCCCTTGGTGATGAATGAGTATGCTATGCGTTGTCTCTTAGCCAATACAAGGGCATATTGAGCATGCCTACATCTATCTAAACCTACAGCAACTGGTGGTTCTCCCTCTGACTCCTCATCTGCCTGTGGCTGTGGTGACCTTGGCATTGGTGGTAGGATTTGTGCCCTTCCCCTTGTTGACCCTGCTGAAGCTATTTCTTCAAGATTATGTTTTATAGCATGGCACATACTGTGAATATTTCTGTACATGTCCCTGCATTGTACTGCAGGGCTCCCCCAGATGTATCTAGGCACTGGAACCGTGACCTCAGCAGCACAAACACATGCTCTATGATATTTCTGGTTTGAGCGTGTGCCTCATTATGGAGTTTTTCCATGGGTGTGTGGGCATTTCTGATGGGTATCATCAGCCACAGTTCCAGTGCATAGCCTGCATCCCTCAGTCAATGACCCTGTGGGACACCCCCTCTAGCAAACATCTGGTACAGTTGGGAGGTGTACCAGATATGTGAGTAGTGGTAACTGCTAGGGTTGCCAGCACACCCATTCAAGATGATTCCCTTGGTATTACACATGACTTAGCAGTTGATAGAGTGGTACCCCTTTCTGTTTATGCACAGCCTGCCCTGTTCCCCAGGTGGTGCATTCATTTCTATATGTGTGTGCAATTTATGGCATCGGTAGTTCAGAACAGTGTGCTACATGGTAAAACTCTTACATATTTCTGGCCCTCTTCTCAGAACTACAGGGAAAATATATGCAGTCACTGGCATGTTGGAGCATAGCATTCAGGAACTGGTGGAGGATCCTAGATGTTGATGTCTGTGACACTCTCAGCATGTCCCTTGTTGATCTCTGAAAGGCACCTGTAGCTAAGATTCTAAGAGTCATACATATCTTTATCTCCATTGGGATGGGTTCTCCTCAAGTGACTCTGGCTCTGAGTTGAGGATGGCAGAGGTCACAGAGTTTCTGTAGTGTGTCCCTGTCCACCCTGTAGTGCTCTACAATTTCCACATCATGTAGGTTGTGAAAAGTTAAACGGGGCCTGAAAATGCTTCTCCTTCTAGACCTAGGCCTATTGGCAGCAGCAGCAGCATTGGCTTAAGCCTGTATCACATACAAATGAATTAAAACAGCAGCAGCCCCTAACATTCTGTCCATGTAGACTCCTTTCTGTGGCAGTATTCCAAAAGTTTTGGAATTCACAGAAAAAAACAGCATAGAGTCTACACGGATGCTTTATAGTTTGTTGAATAGTTCTGCCATGTTGGATTAGTTGATTATCATGCAATTCAGCTGCTTATGCTGTAATTATCCTGCCACGGTGTTTACCTTGTTTGCTTGGAGGTGCACACCTGTACAGGGTGCTTACTGAATCTGAATTTTGTTGTTAGCATGCACATGGTGAAAAATGACCATGTAGGGTTTAATGAATTCCCTGATTGTTTAAAAATTTCTTGTCATACTTTTTTGCAGATGACTTAAAACTATTAATTTCATAAGATGATGAGTTAAAAGTACAACTATGAATGGTTAACATTTTCTCAGAATACATAATAATAGCATTTGCTCTTTATAAATTTGCAATAAGAGCATTTAAAACAGGAAAGCTGCAGTACAAAGAAAATATCAGTCTGGCACAGGAATGTGATATAAAGAAACCTGAGCAGGAGGGAGTGTAAGAATATCATGAATAGATGAAGGAGCAACGATAAAACATGAACAAATGTGAATAAAGCTCAGTAAGGAATACTTCTGAAGACTAAAACTGATGTTGAAAACTGCCGTGACATCCATAATTAAAGTGCAAGCTATAAAATACTTTGCTCTTCCTGTTCTGCCTTACAGATTTAGGGTGGTCAACTGGTCCCAAAAGGTATCGGATCAGTTGGACAAGAAAAGAAGAAACACTCTTCATGCTTATCAAATGATATATAAAAATAACTCTGAAGGAGGTATGGCCTACTTGATCATCAGCCATTGGATGGCATACATATTTGCTGACCTCATCAGATGCAAACCTTGTAAATGTTTAAAGACATGAAGAGAAGAAGTCTAAGATGACACCTTTGATTAATTTAGTAGAAGCATTTTGGTATCAAGGGGGTATGTAAATCAAACCAGTAGTCAAAAATCAGACAGAAACTAAATGTGCCAAAAACAAAATAAAGAATGTATGGAGAAGGATCAGATGAGAAGGAAAGAAAAGTGAAAAATCCACAAATACAGTGGCAAGTAGAGAGATCTTCTGGAGTAACCTCATGTTGACCAGGATTTGATGCAGGAATGGTTAAGGAGAGGTAAACAGAAACCAAAAATGAAAGGTTAATAATGGCAATCAAGGATAGTGGACTAAGTACGTGTTGGTTTATAATCTCTATCAAAAATGTGGGAGAGCAGACAAATGCAAGTTTTGTAAAACAAATAACTGAAAGCAGTCACACAGCTTATTGCTGCACATGGTACACTCATGACAGATGGCCTATATACTGAAAAACACAAAAATGATGCAAACACTAAAATATAGAAGGAGCTGAGGAGCACTGAAAACATGAACCACAAAGCATTGTAAAGAACAATGAAATGTATATCACAATAGCATCTCCCATTACTGGCAGTTCCAAAAGTAGATGTGAGAAAGCCATAGATAGTAGTCTATGTATAAAAGACAAAAGTAGCATTGATCATTGAAACTGCTACACCCAGTGATTGCAGTGTCATATGTACAGAGACATAAAGTCATAACATAAAATTTACAGGAAGAAACGTGTAATGTGGAAGAAAGATACCTAGACAGTTCCAATAGTAGTAGGATCAAAAGGTGTTAATAAAAAAAATTAAAGCCATACTCAGATATGCAATCAATACATAGAACCCCATATGAATTAAAGAAGGGGGTAATTCTGAACACATTACAGGTGCTGAGAAGAGTAATCTTGGCTAACATCAAAAACTGACAGAATACAAATTTCATGAACTTTAATTGTACCCTGCTTAGGAATAGGGTCCATTCCCATCATAGTATTAGAAACCCAAAATAGTTAGGGAAATTAAAGCCGATGTTTGTCTGAGGAATGCAGGGGTATCAATAGAAAGGTACTCACAGCAGCTGCACTGGTACTGAGGCAAACCACAGCAGCCAAATCAGAGCGTATGCCTCAGCAATTCCATTCCTATTTGTGTCAATATAGATTCCTTTATGTGAAAACATCTGAGTCCTATCATTTGGACCTTATAGCCAGCTAGTACTCAGCACTATTTATCTGCACTGAAAAGCACTGTTTACCTTTTGTGAGAACACCAATTTATGTTTCATTTCCAGGAGTTCTCAAATGCTTGTATACCTCCAAACATTAGACTCCAGTTCTTTCAAACCTTGTGAGCGTACTAGTAGTTGTCCTTTTGCTGTGTCAAGTTACTCCTTTTCATATTCTCTAAATATATGATCAATGAGCTAAAGATAAGGCTATAGGCTGCTACAGAAAGGGTCTGAAATCATGCTGTGTAGTCAAGATGGCCTCATAACCCTATTGATCAGTAAGTATCACTTACAGACAGCCATTAATGGCTGGAGAACTAAAGAATAATGGACTTAATATTCTCTGAAGAAGAAGGACCACTCATCCTGTGAGAGGTCGGCTGTTGTTCCACTAAGTGTATTACAAGGCTGTGACTGGGTCAGTATTGTACTCTGCAATCATATGAAGACATGTAGGAGAAATTATCAGCTCCTTGATGGAGGTGTGGTGGTTATATCCTTATTAAAATGGCAGCATCACTTGAATAACACTAAGAATTAAAAGTTAAATCTCACACCCTAGCTGACATTGGAATAGCTAGCAAATCAGTGTCAGCTGAAATGACTGAAGTAAAGTAGACACTGAAAGACTTAGAATCATGTTGGTTAGAGTTCAGTTTTTCAGCCTGGTGATTATGTGATGTGCTACAAGATAAAATAAAAAAAAAAAATCTTGCTTTTTTCTCACTTTCTGAAATTTAAAAAAGTTCAGTTACAGATTTGCTGTTCTGAACTGTTTGTAAGTTTCTTGGAGGCCAGTGCTTGCTTGGGCTAAAGGGAAGTCTCTGTGTTCATCAGTGGCAGTGATTAACACTGAACAGTCTGCCTGCCCCTGTAGGAGTGGTTACTGCCTAGAAACTGTAGTTTTATTGGCCATTCTGGGTCAATTCCAAACTCCTTGATCTCTCTCACTCTTAAAACCCTGCTGCCTCATGGTTTTGGCATCTTTCCAGGCTTGATAGTTGTTGCTGAAGCACCTACCAAGGGGAGAAAATGCTGAGAGAAGAAAGGAGCCACTTTTGAGATTTTATGTATTTTCTTCTGATTTTTTGTTTAAAATTTCTGCTTTGCCACCTACTTTTCGGCATTTTCCGGCTTGCTAAAGTTGATATCTGTATTAGAAACAGTATTTAGAACACATCTAGAGCCTGTTTACTGCATTTCCTGTGTTGCACTTAATTTAAAATCGTTTTTTCTTAAAATTGCATTTTACCTGACTCTGGCCTAGCACTCAAGTGTGGGGTCATTTATTGCACTGTTCTGACTAGTTTGCTACTTGTGTATCTCTGCTACGTTTAAACTAAAACAAAAAAAAAAAAAACAATCTTGCTTTTTTCCCACTTTCTGAAATTTAAAGAAGTTCAGTTACAGATTTGCTGTTCCGAACTGTTTGTAAGTTTCTTGGAGGCCAGTGCTTGCTTGGGCTAAAGGGAAGTCTCTGTGTTCATCAGTGGCAGTGATTAACACTGAACAGCCTGCCTGCCCCTGTAGGAGTGGTTACTGCCTAGAAACGTTTTGGGCTAATTCCCAGTTCTTTCAAGTTCCCTGCCTTAAAACCCGCTTTTGCGCGATTTTGCGCAGAGCGCAGCATCGGGCAGCGCCGCTTAAACGGGTTTAAACTATTCCCGGCTCCCCAAAGTCTGCTCTTCACTTTTTCCCTTAGAACTGTTCTAAATCTCAAAGTAAGCACTCTATTTCCATTCTAAAGCCCTGCACTTGATCTTATAAGTAATTTTATAAGTAAACACTAACTAAAGAACTACACCCTCTTGTACTCCTTATAAGTACTTGGCTCCCAATTGGTCCTTTCTGATCAGTCAAAAAACTGTTCCTTATACTGTTCTGGCATGTCCAATAGTCAGTTTCGGGTTTACTCTTCAGTCCAGCTGGTGAATCTGGGTATCTTGAGGCAATGTTACAACTGCCTGATATACACAGACCACCCTCTTCTCCTCCCATCAAACTCAAATATATGTGAGAGATGCAACTATATAGCCAAACTGCAGGCTGAGCTCTCTCAACCTAACACTGGCACAGTCAGTCAGGAGGAGAAGGTAACCACACACACCACTATTCCAGTCTCACATAGACCTAACACATCAGCAAACCAAACACATAAACACACAAAAACATACTCGGAGGCTCTAAATATAAATCTGCCAAAGCAGCAGAGACCTCCAAAGCAGACATCCAAGCAACCACTACCCCGCAACAATACCCACGTATCACATATTTCACAAAGTCAGTGTGCCACACAGCCACAGCCCTTAAGGCAAAACAACACAACTAACACACTTGTAATAGGGGACTCTATTGTCAGACACATTGACATCCCTCTCACCAGACTGAATAAGGAGAAGGTCACTGTAAGCTGCCTGTCGGGTGCCAGGATCCACCACATAACACAAGCACTCAGGTCACTCCAACGCAAGTACAAATATGACTCCATCATTGTCCATGCTGGTGTGAATGACCTGAGATGTACCTCCCTGGACTACATGAAAAGAGACATAGAGGAGCTCTCTGATCATGTAGCCCAGACCGGTATGACCCTGACCTTGAGCAGCATCTTGCCCTCACCAAGAATGATGCCACAGTATAAAGACAAAATGATCAATTTTAACAATTGGCTAAAGTATTGGTGTCATTCTTAGGGGATTCAGTGTCTGTCAGCCTGGAATGACATGCTTGACAAGCCACGTTGCTTCACTAGGGACGGCTTGCACCTGTCACCCCTGGGCTTTTGAATACTGGCTAAGGCTCTTGCCACCCCCATAGTGCCTTTTTTAGGCAAGGCTCAAAAGACAAACCCACCTCCATAGACAACACAAGAAAAAAAAAACTAAGGGTAATGCTGCTCAATGCCAGAAGTCTAAACCTCAAGATGCATGCATTCGAGGCTCTCCTCAGTATGGAGAATATCGATATCTGTGCAGTGACAGAGACCTGGTTCAAGGCCCCAGAGAGCACCCCAGTACTACCAGGTTATACCTCATACCATGCTTTTCGGTCCCAAAACTTGGACCGAACTACAAAAGGAGGGGGAGTATCCATATTCATCAAAGATACTCATACCTCCAGGTTAGTGGCACTACACGAAGCATCGGAGACCATCCATGTACAGTTAACAGTGGGCAAAACTGCCTTTCAGTTTGTAGCCTGCTACAGACCACCCTCCCAAACTCAGAAACCCCACTCGGCCTTCCTGAAAACACTGGAGAATATGAAGGTCTCTCCAAACACAATAATATTGGGTGACTTCAACTACCCAAACATCGACTGGAAAAACTACTCAAACCCCAACACCCTTGCTCAACAGTTCCTAGAATTTATAAACTCAAATGCTATGGAACAACTGGTCACCACTCCCACAAGAGGGGATAACATATTGGACCTGGTCATCACCAACATGGGGACTCTATGTTCCACACCAGATGTATGTCCCTCATTGGTAAGATCAGACCATAAATTAATCTCACTTGATATCCATATCCCATTCCCACCCCCAGCCAAGTAAATTACGGTGAAAAATTTCTCAAAAGCAAATTTCACACTTCTCAAAACCGAGGTGGAATCCTTCAAAGCCAACGGGCCAGTGGAAAATACTGCCCAAACAGCAGAATCCTTTACAAATGCATTCTATGGACACCTACAGGAATGCATGGATCGTGCTATCCCAATAAAACCAAGACTCACTCCTCCAAAGGCAGGAGACCAGTCTGGTGGACCCCGGCCATAAATAAGCTATACAACAGAAGGAGGAAGCTACTACATGATAGAGCAAAATCCCAAAAAGGGAAGGCATCTCTGATCGGTACTAGCAAGAAACTACGATCCCTCATAAAATTATCTAAGGCCAGCTTCAAAAGAAAAATTGCACAAGACACTAAAGATAATCACAAGGCCTTCTTTAGTTATGTTAGGAATCTGGGGGCAACTCCCAGATATGCTCTGAGTTAGTGCAAAATGACAAAAAATACACTGATCCCACAGACATTGCCAACATCTTGGCAGACAGGTTCAGTGCAAACCCCCCCCCCCCCAAAAGACCAAATGTCTATCTCAACAGAATGTAGCCTCCCTGACATCACAAATGCACAGGTGAGAGCTGCCCTCTCCAAAGCAAAAAACACAGCATCAATGGGACCAGACGGTGTCCTGGGCTGCGTCTTACATGAGCTCCAAGAAGAACTAAACCCTCACATAAAGTCACTGTTCAATCTCAGCCTTGCTACAGGATGTGTACCCAAGGAATGGCGTACAGCAACAGTGGTCCCGCTCCACAAAGGTGGTGCCACAACGGACCCAGGAAACTATTGCCCTATAAGCCTGACTAGTCTGGTCTGCAAAGCTATGGAGCGTATCATCATGGAACTCATAAACAAGGACATTGGTAACCTCCAGACACTGGATCCCACCCAATTCGGCTTTGTTAAGGGCAGATCTTGCCTCTTGAACCTGGTCGACTTCTTTGAAACAGTTACCAAGGCCATAGATGAAGGGAAGGTAGTCCACATGGCCTACCTGGACCTCGCAAAAGCCTTTGACACAATACCCCACTTGGGCATTATAAATAAGCTCACCAGCTTAAATATCAACCCCTATGTCACAAGATGGGTTGCAAACTGGGTCAGGGATAGAACCCACATGGTCAGTATTGCAGGTGCCATGTCAGACTCCAAACCAGTTACAAGTGGCATCCCACAAGGCTCAGTCCTGGGACCTCTGTTGTTCGGTATATACTTCTCTGAGGTACAGGCTAATACGGGAGGACTATGGCTGACCAAGTTCGCAGATGACTGCAAGCTGGGTGCCATAATCGACTCTTCAGCTGACACAAGCATCCTCCAAAAGGGTCTCACAGAGACAGATAATTGGTGCCAGAGCCATGGCCTTAAGCTAAATGCCAAAAAGTGCATAGTCATCCCCTTCAGGAAAAAAAAGTGCCCACAAATTACCACATAGGTGGTAATCCATTAAGTACGGAAGAAGTAATTAGGGATTTGGGGACCCAAGTAGATAGAAACCTCTCTTTTGACAATCACATTGCCAGAGTGGTTAGAAAGACCTTCTATATAGCCCACCTTATCACAAAAGGGTTCACATCTAGAACAAGAGAGGTTATTGTGCCCCTCTACTCATCACTCATCAGGCCCATAATTTAATACAATGCCCCATTTGGGATGTACCTTACCCGACACCTGCAGCAACTGGAGAGGCCCCAAAAGTACCTCACCAAGAGGATCAAGGGACTCAGACAGATGCCCTATACAGTTCAGCTAAAGAAACTCCAGCTCTACTCAGTTGCTTACTGCCTACTCGGAGGTGATCTATGCCTGACGTATAAAGCCATGTCTAACCCAGAATTAATGGACATGATCCACCTCAGGAAATCCAAATCCCTTAGAGCTACACGCTCCAGGGACTTAAACCTCAGCACAGAAATAAATAGGACATGCTGGAGGGACAGATTCATATCCCAGAGGCTGCCCTCACTCTGGAACAGAATCCCAGTCCATGTTAGGCAGAGCCCCTCACTGACCCTCTTCAAGAGAAATCTTGACGAGTGGATGGGAGATCGTAAGTTCACCCCTGGGTTCTCTTCTGTGTCCCTGCTAGACAGGGGCAGAGTAAACTAACCTTAAAAGGGCTATCTTCTGTGACCTATTCTACAGAGGCACAGTAAACCGATCGAAAAAGGGTGGCGAAAGCCAAACACACTCTGGCTAGGCTTGCAAATGCCCCAGGGCAGATAGCCTAGTATAAACCTATGAACCTATAAGATAGACAAACAAAATGGATGGAGGTTAATGAGAGCTATTAGCAACAAGTGCAAATAACTTTACATTAGGCAAGGAGAGTTTGCCATCACCTATGCCCAAAGATACTGCAGGTTTAAAATGCTTTAATGTAGGATCTTGAGGTACATAGAATAACATTTTTACCTTGATAACAACAGGGAGAGAGAGAGAGAGAGAGAGAGAGAGAGATATGATAAAAAGACATGTTCTTGTTATGCCATATTCTTCTGTAATCTAAATAATGCTAATGGCTCACCCTGAGGTAAATAAATGTACATAGTTTTACCATTTTTTTTCAAATACAACTCAGAAAACAATGTCAGAAATAAATTTGGACAGCATATATGTATGAAAGAGAGAGCACTGATTTCAGATCTAAAATTTCAAAGGTTATAAACATAGTTCTTGTAGAAAGTCATAGAGATAGATTATGTAGGAATGACTTTAATAGTGTGTTTCTTTATCAACTCACTCAAGTATATAAGAGGTAAGTGGTGTTGTTAAAGTTGGAAATGAGTAGTATTCCCAACTTTGGAAATTGCATATGTCTGGGGAGCAATCATTTTTGGCTGGACATGAGATAACCTGGCAGATTTCATGCACACGTGTGATAAGTAAGGAATCATTAAGATGATAGATTTTCTATTTAGTATTGCAATCTTCAGAAAGAAAAAAAGAAAGAAATAATTTTTAATGACAGTGTTGATCCCATTCATGTAGTTGAAGACTTGAAAGCTTACTGATGAGTATTATACTGTGCCCTTGGGTTGTGTAATAGTTTGGTGGTATTACAGTCGAAGCTATTCAGCCTCCTTATATGTCTGAAGTGAGCTATTTTCCTCAGAATAGTCTTGGCATGTATTCTGAAGTGCTAGAATACAGCTAGAAGACTGTTTAGCATATGCAGTATTGTATGACCATTATCTAGGTAAGAATATAGACATAGTTAAAACTGGCCATACCACATTATAGCAATTTATAGGTTCCTAGGTTCATAGGAGGTTACTAGGTTAGCAGCCTTGGAGCTCTTACAAGCCTAGCCATGTTAATCCTGAGTTGCCTCAATTGTCCTTCATTAGATGGATGTAATTTGCCAAGCGAGTTTATGATAAACCTAAACTTCATTAGTCCCAGCCATTCAGTTACTTCCTGAACCACACCCTCCCCTTGTTTTGTAGTTATCAGTCACCTCTGCTTGCATTTTATTTCCTCAATTACTGTCAGCAGGCTGGCTGCTACAGAGAGTGGTCATTTTCCATATGTGTCAGTATCTTCTTTGGGATCCATCTCACACTCTCTTCTCCATTACATTTAAGAGCCTGAACCCTTAGAATTTGACTGCTAAAATTTCCTATTCACAACTCCTTTTAAATATATTAATGGATTTCTCTGGGAGACATTCAAATTCCTCTGTCTTATGAATGAAACAAGCCAAGAAGTCCAAAGTAGAGTTTACTGGTAACATCAGTTAGCACTTAGCTCAAGGGAAAAGCCAAGTACTTATTAAGTACTTAGTGAGTCTTTGTACCTCACATCATTGCTGGAGCATGCATTTATTTTCCTATAGCCTTCATTGCAATAAGACTCCAGGTAAATCAACAACACTGAACAAAACAATAGCCTGAGTTTTTTCTCAGGTAGTATACTATGTATTCTTAGCTGAACAAAACTCATTTAGAAATAGAAAAATATGAGTCCACACATGAGTGAAGTCTCAGTTTCCTTGCTCATTATATATGCCGAGTTCTTATCCTCAGCATCAGATTAGGCTATGATGAATGCATTATTTCTGTGTTACAAAATGCCTCACTTTCTACTCCCATGTAGTAGCCAATTATATGATGGTGCATATGCTTGCATAAAGTAAAGTTTATTTAATGGTTACTTACATCTCCACGCTTGCCCCCATGTCATGTCATTTACCTAACTGACTACAATCAGGAAATATCTTATTATGCAGCATGCATAAAATCTCTGACATGCTTTAATTTCCATGCATGCTGTGAGCAATAAGGTAACACCACATAAACTGTTTCAAAAGTATGAAGAACTGGCTTGGGATCATTATAATACTAACAAGCCCTCTACCTTTTTGTGAAACAAGCAACATAGCATCTACCTATTGAACAATCTGAATAAATAAGAGAAAACATGCTTATAAACAGATGCTGTCATTTTGCATTTATAATAACATCTTTATTTGACCCGATTTAATGGCATTCAGTCAAAGCTCGTGTGCATTGCATTTATATGCTAAAAGATGCAATACATAATTATTCATATCATACTTATTTACTTTTGTTTTCTCATTAACTTAGTCAGATAGGAAACATTACTTTGTTTTGAACAATAATATAATTTATGCAGTTAATTACTGCTGCTCAATAATTATTTTCCTTTAATATTAAATATTCTGAGTAAGCTTCTACTGCAGTTTTCTGGAAAAAAAGTTATTAATCATTCTATATTTTTAACATCACAGAATAAGAGCTCTGTGTTCATTTTCATTTGATCGGTCCCTGTTTGTGCTGAGTAATACTGCCAGGTGCAAGCTCTCTGTATTTCTTTCCCATCTGAACTTGCTATTGATATTTTTCCATTTAAAAATACATTTGCCTTCTGTATTTTGGCAGTGGTGCAGGACACTCATGTCTTCCATTTACAAACAAGGATGTTTTCGTTCTTTATGCTCACGTGTAATGTGCTAGAATGCTAATCTATAAAGCACTACTTATAATTCCCAGGGTTCAACTATCTGATGTATGACATACAGGATTAAGATCAGGTCGACAATCATAACTTGCTTATTATGTGTTCAAAATATGGATACCAAGAAATTCACTCTCAAGTTGAATCGTGGCATCAATGTCGAAAACACATAGTTTTCAGTTATGATCAGAGATCAGATAATTCTTTGTAGTACGTGGATATTTGTCTGAACAGTGTACTACTAGCTACAGAAAATTTAAAGAAAAAAAAGTGCTGTGCCAGTTTTGAAAGCCAGTAATGCAGTTGGAAACCAATATATATATTATGTATTCCCTGTGTAAACGAAGCAGCTGTCTCTCAGATATATTTTAATGAGAGTAATATAGACAGCAGACAGAAAAGGATTTGAAATTAACCCATTTCATATGCTGCTGGTGTTATTTACACTCAGATATCAAATAAATAACACCCTGGTTTGGCACTACTATAGCTCCATATGCAATGTTAACAGCATGGGGTGCTTAACAGTTGTTAAATTGTTAAGCACCCTTCTAAGCATTGTTAAGATTGGGTCTCACATTATAGTAGTGCTGAATCAGGATGCCATTTAAATGATATTTGATCATAATAATAGTATTCTATGTACTACATTGGTATTTGTATCAGCTCAGCAAAGGTCCCAAGACCAGGGATCGGTCTTGGGCCCGTTATTGTTTGGATATACTTTTCTGAGGTACAGGCCAAAACCAGTGGGCTATGGCTGACTAGGTTTGCAGATGACTGCAAGCTGAGCATTGTAATCAAGTCCTCTAGTGATGTGGACATCCTCCAAGAGGGTCTCACCTAAACGAATGACTGGTGCCAGAAACATGGCCTCAAACTGAATGCCAAAAAATGCATCATCATCCCCTTTGGGGAGAGTTACATCCTCTCAAATTATCACATTAATGACAACGTCATAAGCACACAATCAGTTGTGAGGGTCTTGGACATTCAGGTTGATAACAAACTGAATTTTGACCAACATATTGCCTCCATTTTACGGAAAGCTTTCTACATGGCCCACCTCATTAGAAAGGGTGTCTCATCCAGAGACAAGGTGGTCATAATATCCCTGTATTCCTCCCTTATAAGATCCATTATTGAGTACAATGCCCCTTTCAGCATGTACCTCACAAAGAACATGCAGCAGCTGTAGATACCACAGAGGTTCCTCACCAGGAAAATCCAGGGCCTCAAACATCTATCCTACATAGGTATGCTAAAGGCCCTGTCCCTCTACTCAGTCTCCTACACACTCCTCAGAGGTGACCTTTGTCTGACATACAAAGCAATCTCAGACTCCGACTTGATGGGCTTGCTGCATGTCCGCAGGTCAAGCTCCACTGGGGTAACCTGCACCCACAACCTCAACCTGGTCTGTGCATCAGTAGGACATGCTGGCTGGACAGAGTTGTATCCTAGAGACGCCCCCTTCTGTGGAATAGACTCTCGCTTCACGTCAGGCAGAGTACCTCATTAACGGTTTTAAGCACAACCTGGATAACTGGATAGGGAACAGAAAATACACTCCTGGGATTCCAACTGTGTCCCTGCTGGAAAGGAGCATTGGGTGCTGACTTGTCAGAACATGGGCTAAATTCTTGGCTAGGCTTGTAAGGGCCTCAGGGCCAATACCCTAGTAACTTTCTATGATCGTATAATTCTATTGTGTATATTTTCAGCAACTTATTCATCTCAAAAAGAATTACTTAATTAATTTCTTACTGCTATGACTTCTTGAGTCAAGCTTTCATCCTAGGGCCCCACTTTTTGCCAAGTCTTTTCTTGAATAATGTTGTGTCAGGAATTAAATTCCTGGCTTCATTTTCAGCTAAGCAAGTAATAGTCAGCAAATGTTATTTCTCCATAAAAGAAGAGGGAATCATCTATAACTGGAGGTAGCATTTTTGCTGTTGAAATGAAAATGGAAGAATGTCAAAACTCAGTGCAATCCTTCTCATTGTATTTAGTTCTGTATAATGTTCCACTGTCTGTAAATACTTTTTATTTTTTTTTCAAAACAGGTTTATTGTTTTAACATATAAGAGAAATATCATAACAATTTTATACAAGTAATTAAAAATAGGTATTATTATAATATTCAACAAAACAACTAAAGTATTTACAAAGACATCCACTACAATCAGATCAATTAATTAAACTAAAATACCGTGCTATTGAAATTAGAATTTTTTTAACAAATTTTGTAAATTATCCCATACAATATAATATGATGTTTTTCTAGTTGTTCTCATTCTAATTGTGCTTATTTCCATATGGCACATTATATTCATAACATTTTTAAATTCATTGAACGAAGGAGGTGTATCTGAAATCCAATTTCTAGTTATTATTTTCCTGGCCACTGCTAGGATAGACCATAACAAGGGAAGCTTAATCTTTTAACACATTGAGGTACAGGTGTGTTGAATAATATAAGAGACTTAGAAATAATGAAATTATCTGTAAAAAGAGCCTGCAAAAATTCATTAATTGACTTCCAGTATTCTTTCAACTTCATACAGTCATAAAACATATGAGCCCAGTCAGCATTAATTTCTACATTACATCTCTTACATAGATTATCTTTATTATTTATTTTATTCATCATCAAAGGTGTATAAAAGATCTATGTAAAAATTTCCATGTATAAAGTCTCCAGACAATGGAAGATGTAGTTCTATAAGCAGATTCCAATATATATTGTTTATCTTGTTGAGTTGGTGGGTCCCCATTAATAGAGGTGAAATAATTCCAGTATGAATCTACACTGTAAAAAGTTTCTTGTCTGATAATTTTATGTATATATGAAAGTTTACCTTTATCAGACACTTTATGCTGTAAATTTAATATCAAGTAATCAATCAGTTTTGGAATAGATTCTTTAACTGTTATAGACATTAGATCTATTCTATCAATGAGATGTTGTCTAAAGATCTGAACCTCTAACCAGCAAGTTTCTCTTAGATCAAATTCTTGTTTTAAGAAATCTAGATTTTTAACTTTATAATCAGATATCAGCTGATACCAGTACTTTAGATCATTATCTATAGCTAAATGAGCTCCTTCAGAAGTAGATGACATAAGCATACCCTGAGTATACATTATAGGGAATACAATAAAATTCCATTCCCTATACTTAGGGTGCATGAATATAAAGTTACGATAACTAATAATAATATTTAATGGGTAGCAAGCCATATGTTTAGGTGTAATAGGTGAAGTACAAAATTCCTTTAGCAACCACAACATGGAGTTATTTACAATCATATTTTTATGTGTTAAGGAGATTTTCATGAAGTGCATACTAATTAGCTCCCGATAATCTTTCCATTTTGCGATATATGACTGATCTATTAATAAAGTAATAACTTTTATAATAGAAGAGATAATATATAAATTAAAGTCTGGAAAAGAAATACCGCCTTGAGACCAGCTATTAGTATGTTTCTTTAATGCAATCCTAGGTCTATTAGGTGCCCATAAGAAATTTAACATTAGTGTATTCAGTTTCTTGATAATTATTTTTGTAGGTGAAAGTATTATTGATTGTATTAAGTATAAAATCTTGGGGAATATTATCATTTTAATAATTGTAAGTCTCTCCTCCATAGTAAAAAACATATTATTCCAGGTATTAAAAAGATTTTGTATATTAAGAAAACAGGTATTATAGTTATTATATATAATAGATTTAATATCTTTAGATAGTATTATACCTAAATAAGTTATCTGACCTGAATTGGGTGCATATTTAGTAAAATCACTAATGAGAATATTTTTTCGTGTATATATAGGTAGTATTTTAGTTTTTCTTCATTGAATATTAAACCAGAAATACTTTTAAAATTCATCATTTTATCAAATAAAGACTGCATAGAAGAATTAGATCCTGCTGATGTAATTAGAACATCATCTGCAAAAAGTTGAATTTTTGATGTTGTATTTTCGTCTATTTCAAAACCCTCTATGTCAGTACTGTTTCTAATCAAATTAGCCCAAGGCTCCATAACTAAAGTGAATAATAGTGGAGAAAGTGGACATCCTTGCTTTGTACCTTTAAGAATGGGTATTTTTTGTGAAACATATGTTCCTACCTTAATATAAGCCAGCGTTCCTTTGTATAAATGCTCAATTAAATTTACAAATGCATCAGAGAAGTTTGTGCATTTCAGTAAGGTAAACAGATAGTCCCAACTTACTGAATCAAATGCTGAACCTATATGAAGACTAATAAGTGTTAAATCTTTCTTTTTCCTATTTGCAAAATCAATTAATGTTAAAGTTCTTCTTATATTATCAAAAGTATTTCTATTTACAATGAAGCCCGTCTGATCTATATCTATAATGCCGGGGATGATTGTCTTCAATCTATCAGCAAAAATACTCATAAACATTTTATAATCAACATTAAGTAATGAGATGGGTCGATATGAAGAACATCTAGTTGGATCTTTATTAGGTTTTAAAATTGGTGAAATAAATGTATATTGCCAAGATGGGGGGGTTATTAACTCAGTTTGTGCCAAAATAAAAACCTTATGGATTAATGAATATGTAGTTTTAGAAAGGATTTTATATATCTCTGGTATAATACCATCATTACCCGGTGCTTTGTTTGATTTAAGCTTATTTATTTGTGTAATAACTTCTGTATATGAAATACTCTTGTCCAATAGTTTAATCTGTTGTTTATTAAGCTTTTTATTCATGTTTGTGGTTATAAACTCCTTTATTTTATCTTTAGGTTCCATGTTAATGTTGTTATGGTTAATCTTGTGAAAGTGATTTCTAAATTCATCCAGTATTTCTGGTATACTAGAAACATTCTTCTTTTTCCTTAGAGAAAAGATTTCTTTGATATGGTTTTGTTTATTCAATCTTTTGTTTTATTTTTAAGTCTATGTAAGTATTTGGGGCTTATTGAATAAGACAAAACTTGTATTTCTCTAAAGTTATTTTAACTTTATGAGTTAAAATTTCTTTGTATTTCTCATTTAGTTTGTTTATTTCTTCAATAACTTTCTTGTCCATAATATTTTCTTTATTATTATGTTTATAAGAGTCTAATTTACTTTGAATATCTAACAATTCCTTATCCCAAGATTTCCTTTTATTATTATACCATCTGATACTTTGTCCATATAGATATGATTTTAAGGCATCCCAAACATAGACAATGGAGACTTCAGGAGTATTATTTATGTCTAGAAAATGTTGTACTTCTGAAAGTATATATTCTTTATAGTCTTTTAGCTGAGTTAAGTATGCTGGTATCCTTTTGATCTGAACATTATGAGTATTTTTTATCATGAATTCAAAAACAATTGAGTTATGATCAGATATAGGACATGAAATGATTTTGGAATTAATTAAATCTGTTACCATCTGGTTAGAAATAAAGACCCTATCTATTTTTGAATAAGTTTTGTATCTGTTAGAAAAAAAAGGTGTATGGTAATGATTTTGAATCTATCTGATTATTAATATCATTCAAATGATGAGAATTAGCAAAATCATTTAAATGTTTTGCATTAGATGTAATTCTTCTTTTCCTTATAGTGGTAGTATCACTTTCATGTAGTATGCAATTAAAATCACCAGCTAAAATAATATCCCCTATAGAGAATGATATGATCTTATCAATATGATGTTTCACTGTATTAATACCAATTCCAGGTATCCAATATACATTAATTAAAGTGTAAGTCTTCCCATTAATTTGTATTGTAACCATACAAAACATTCCTTTGTCATCCTGAAAAGACTTAATGGTTTTAGGAATGGGCATACTTTTATTCCATAAAATAGCCACTCCTCTTTTAACCAATACTGTATACTTATTAGTGGCTAGTTTATCAATATCTTTTTTCAAGAGATGGGTTTCTTGCAGGAAGACTAGATTGGCCTTGTGTAAATTAATGTATCTTATTAGGCTTGCCCTTTTACACGGATTATTCAATCCATTAATGTTTAAAGAAATTCCTTTTAAAGATGTCATTTGGCATTTTTAAAACTCAAGAATCTTATGATTGAAATAACAAATAACAAGATAAATAATGTTACATCTCCTCTTTTAGGTGTACCTTTAAATATAGCTGTATTTATTAAATCTCTTATGGGATTTTGTATAGGATTCAATTTTGTTTGTAGTGACAATGAGTGTACAAAATATATTGTGGATGTCAAAACTATATACATATAACAATGAACAAGTGAAAATAATGTAAGGATTAAACCTTGCATCCAGCCTGGAGTTGAAAACTCCAACTTAGAGTAGTATTTACTGCTCAAGTTAACCCCCTACCCTAAGCAGCAGTACCTCAGCTACCACCTTATCAATGTAATACTAGTTATATTTAACTGAGGTTAACAGTTTTTAATTCAATTATCTATCAAGACAAAACTACACATTTGGTAAAACAGCATCATATAAACTAAAATAAACTTTTTTTTTTTTTTTTAAACTGTTCATACTACTATATAGATCTATGTAATATATAACACTTGTATTCAAATAGCATTCAAATAATCTTGATGTTAGAAATCAAGAGGAGAGAAAATTAGGTTCTAACATTCATTTAAATCAAAAACGTTGGCTAATATGATTCAGACATTACATATATTAAGATGCATCTATTTTCTGTCATGTGAATACTATTAACAGCTTCCAAAAAAAAAATCTTGAATTGTTTGTATATGAGCATTTACTTAAACTCATTATTGTCAATAGAGTAAAATATTGTATTCATAAAAATTATTATAAATCATATTGCATAGTTATGCAAATTCTCAGAAACACTTGCATTATTAAAAAAAAAAAAAGCCATCACACACATACACACAGACACACACACACATACATGCACACACACATACACACATACACACACACACACACACACACACACACACACACACACACACACACACACACACATATATATATCTGATCTCACTGAGTTATGTCCTTGTTGAGCACTATCCTACTTGCTGTCCCTAGAATAAATCTGTCTGCTTTATAGAAAATAATGCACAGCAAACACATTTTAGTAACCAGATTTTACAATCATGCTAACCTACTGCTTTAAAATATATCACATGACATTTCTTCCAGAATAGAATTATAAAATTGTTTATGCTTGTCAA
Source organism: Protopterus annectens (assembly GCF_019279795.1). NCBI lineage: Eukaryota > Metazoa > Chordata > Ceratodontiformes > Protopteridae > Protopterus > Protopterus annectens. Next base: position 1,652,569,916 of record NC_056725.1, read on the forward strand.
TCAGATGAATTAAATGAATTATAATAAAGTATATGTTTGGAACAGAAGTTTTTAACACAGATTATTATGCTGCTGTTAAGTAGATTTTCAAAAACATTTAAATAAATGTTTCATTTTCTATGCCTTCTAAAATAAGACATTTACTTACTACAAGAAACTACATCATTTAAACTCATTATAACTGACATTTTATGAATAGAGTATTTTTCCTGAATCTGTGGTGTGTCAGTATGATAACTAGGTCAGAGGTTATACTAACTGCTTTCAGTTTCTCTGTGAGAATTCTGTGAGTTGAAGCTTTTGAAGTAGTTCATGGACACTGTGCATGAGTCAGCCCACATCCCAGATTGTCTCCCTTAACATTTTGGCGGGAAACTTATTAAAACTTGTGGCAAACATTCATTTTGTCAATAGAGTAAAATATTGTATTTCATAGAAATTATTATAAATCATATTGGATAGTTATGCAGATTCTCAGAAACACTTGCATTATTATATATATAAAAAAAAAGCCATCACACGCACACACACACATACACATACATACACACACACACACACACACACACACACACACACACACACACACACACACACATATATATATATCTGATCTCACTGAGTTGTGTCTTTGTTGAGCACTATCCTACTTGCTGTCCCTAGAATAAATCTGTCTGCTTTATACAAAATAATGCACAGCAAACACATTTTAGTAACCAGATTTTACAATCATGCGAACCTACTGCTTTAAAATATATCACATGACATTTCTTCCAGAATAGAGTTATAAGATTATTTATGCTTGTCAATCAGATGAATTAAATGAGTTATAGTAAAGTATATGTTTGGAACACAAATTTTTAACACAGATTATTATGCTGCTGTTAAGTAGATTTTCAAAAACATTTAAATAAATGTTTCATTTTCTATGCCTTTTAAAATAAGGCATTTACTTACTACAAGAAACTACATTTAGACTCATTATAACTGGCATATTTTATGAATAGAGTATTTTTCCTGAATCTGTGGTGTGTCAGTGTGATAACTATGTCAAAGGTTATACTAACTGCTTTCAGTTTCTCTGTGAGAATTCTGTGAGTTGAAGCTTTTGAAGTAGTTCATGGACACTGTGCATGAGACAGCCCACATCTCAGATTGTCTCTCTTAACATTTTGGCGGGAAACTTATTAAAAACTAGTGACAAACATTCATTTAGTAGTGTAAATGCATGTAAACATGACAAAACCTTCACAATGTATTCCACAGACCATTACAGCCTCTTACTTCTTTTCAGAAAGAGAAACAAATTGAATCACTGCTTGCCATTAAATCTTCAGATATTTTGACTGGTTATGAAACAAAACATTATAACTGACATATTTTATGAATAGAGTATTTTCCTGAATCTGTGGTGTGTCAGTGTGATAACTATGTCAAAGTTTATACTAACTGCTTTCAGTTTCTCTGTGAGAATTCTGTGAGCTGAAGCTTCTGAAGTAACTCATGAAAACTGTGCATGAGACAGCCCACATCTCAGATTGTCTCTCTTAACTTTTTGGCGGGAAACTTATTAAAAACTAGTGACAAACATTCATTTAGCAGTGTAAATGCATCTAAACATGACAAAACCTTCACAATGTATTCCACAGATCATTACAGCCTCTATGTAAGTGAAATTAAGCCCAAAATTACCAACAAGCAATAAAACTCAACATTCTTCTCCCAACTCAATTTTCATACAAATCCTATTATTCACTGTGCCCACACAATCAAAAGCATTTCTATATATTAATAAAGAAAAGAAAAAGAGAGTAGAAAATAAAAGGGAGTGAGGCAGAAATAAAAAATGTAAGAGAAAGCTGTAAGAAGTATATACAATGGAATGTTACTTACTGTTTATATTAATAGAGTTAAAATAAAACATATTATTTACTCTTATTTAGTTCTGATTATTATTAGTTAAAGCATAACAGATTATTTACAAACAGGCATAAGCAGTATAATCAAGAAAGTATAATTAGAAATAGCATTTGAAGAACTTATAAAAACTTTTACAAGGAATAAATATGTTATTATTCTATTATTGATATTTTCATTACTGTTCTCTTCCTGCCCTCCCCCACCCTTTACCCACTACATAATCTAAATAGAATGTCATTGTTTAAGCAAAGAAAATAATAAAAGGAGAAGGAAAAAAAAGGTAAAGATAAAAAAAAAATGTATCAAATTACTAACCTTACTTCTTTTCAGAAAGAGAAACAAATTGAATCACAGCTTGCCATTACACCTTCAGGTATTTTGACTGGTTATGAAACAAAACATTTCTTTGCACATAGAGAATAACTTTGATTAAATCTTTTCCAAAATATTTGTGGCTTTCTGGAAATGCAGGAACTATATTCAAAAAGATTAATAATGAACTAAAATGATGAGAGAAAAAAAACATATAACAAATCATTTGTTTTTTAGTCTCTTCTTCTTCTCTGAAGTCTTCCACGAAGCTTCAGTTGCCAATCTCTTTAATGAAGAACTAGCCCATTCCACTTCTTCTATTTTATCCAAAATCCTTTTTCTTTGACAAACAGTAAAGCAGAGTCTAAATCATCGAAAACCTTAGGACCATCAGGAAGGAAGATTTTAAGCTTAGCAGGAAACAGAAGGTATGTTTTAAACTGTGCTTTTTAAGCTCCCTTATTAGTGGCAGAAAAACTTTTCTTTTAGCTATTACCATGGAAGAATAGTCATTGTCAAAACGCACAGTTGTCTCATTAATCTTAACAGGAGCTTTAGCCCAAGCAGATTTAAGAACCATCTCTTTATCAAAAGATGATAGAAATCTAACTATAACTGATCTAGGATATGTTTTGTTAGAGTTAGTATTAGCTATAGATCTATGTGCTCTTTCGATACCAAAAGAGAATGCTTCTGGTAAGTTTAAAGTTTTAGGGAGCCAAGTTGTTAAAAAAGAAGTAATATTGTTACCTTCAATATTTTCTGGCAGTCCAAAAATCCTAATGTTATTGCGCCTAGATCTATTTTCCAGGTCATCCAGCTTTGTTTGTAAATGTGTATTTTGTTTCAGCAGAAACTCAATGTTGATTTCCTCTTCTTGGATTCTATTTTCCATGCCATTCACAGCTTCTTCTATGCCTGTCATCTGGTTCTTCTGTTGTTGCAGGTCTGTATGTAACAGGTCTATTTGTTTTGTAGTTTTTTCTATGAAGGTGTCTATTTTAGTATCCATTTTATCCATTCCTGAGTAGACTGAATTTCTTTCTTGATGCTGGAGTCTTGAGAATTTGTCTTACTGGAACTCATTTCAGACTGATAAACTGACAGGAAAATTTCCACAGTGATTTCTGACAGGAATATTGTTAAGATTTCCTTTCTTTTTTAGATATAGTTCAAGAACTATATAAAACAAACGTATTTAGAAAGAAAATTACTTCAAAAATTATTTTTTTAAGTAATTAATTCCTGTCAGTGTAATGAAATTGGTGGAGCTGAAGAAATCTGCTGCTATCCTGTGTTCATCCTTGGCCACGCCCCCTGTAAATACTTTTTATTTACTGCATGTTTTTTTCTTTTGCTTTTACTTCCCAAGTTTTAAATGAAATGTAAGCTCTACCAGTCTATTTTCAGAGTAATAAGGTTCTCTTTGGAAAGCAACAACAGAGAGCGCGGTCTACTTGCTTTAACAAGAGAACACTTCACAAAATGTTACATTTGTCAGGTCCATATAAGCAGTATTATTTTTCACTGTTGCAGTGTACCATACTCAGAATTCCCTTAAAGGCCTTGTCAAGAACCCACTCTATACATGATAAAACTATAAATGTGCACTCAATAATTTCAACTGCCTTGGGTTTTGTATTTTATAACTGACATTCATTTAGGTTCATAGCTTCATAGGCAGGTACTAGGCTATTGGCCCTAGGACCTATATAAGCCTAGCCAAAAAGGTACCCTGGCTTTCATCACCCAAGAAAATTATTTTCCTGTGCCCCTGTCGAGCAGAGCCACAGAAGTGATCCCTGGGGTGAATTTCTTATCTCCCATCCAATCATCAAGATTCTTCTTGAAGAGTGCTGATGAGGAGCTTTCTTTGATAGATAGGTAGTTTGTTCCAGAGTATGGGAAGTCTCTGGGACAGGAATCTATCCCTCCAGCATGTTCTGTTTATTGTGGTGACAAGGTTTAGGTCCCTAGAGCATGTAACTCAGAGGGATTGGGATTTCTTTAAGTAGAGCATGTCCAACAGCTCTGGGTTTAACATAGCTTTGTATGTTAGGCAGAGATCACCTCTGAGTAGGTGATATGCGACAGAGTAAAGCTGGAGTTTTTTGAGACAGTCTGCGTAGGGCATCTGTTTGAGGCCAGTAATCCTCTTTTTGAGGTATTTTCTGTGGCCTTTCTAGTTGTTGTAGATGTCTTGTGAGGTACACAGCAAAAGGGATGTTGTACTCTATAATGGGTCTAATGAGTGATGAGTAGAGGGGAACAATGACCTCTTTTTTCCTGGATGAGAAACCTTTTGTGATGAGGTGTGATGAGGATTTCCTGACTACTCTGTCAATGTGATTATCAAAGGAGAGACTACTGTCCACCTATGTCCCAAGGTCTCTTATCACACTTTCAGTGTTAAGTAGACTACTGCCTATGTGGTAGTTTATGGGTACAGAGTTTTTACTAAAAAGGATAACAATGCACTTTTTGGCGTTAAGCTTGAGGCCATGGCTTTGACATCAGGCATCTGTATCAGTGAGCCCCTTTTGTAGGATGTCCACATTGTTAGAAGTTTCGATTATGGCTCCTAATTTGCAGTCAGCTGCGAACTTCATTAGCCAAAGACCTTCTGTGTTAGCCTGTACTTCTGAAAAGTAGAGACCAAACAGGAGAGGACCCAGGACTGAAACTGTGGTACTCCACTTGTCACTGGTCTGAAGTCAGATGTGGTGTCTGCTACTTTCACAGTGTGGGTTCTGTCACTGAGACAGTTGGCAACCCATCTTGTGACATAGGGACTTATACCTAGTTTAGTGAGTTTATCTATAATTCCAGAGTGGGGGATGGGTTTGAAAGCCTTGGCGAGATCTAAATAGGCTGTGTGAACCACCTTACCCTCATCTACGGTTTGGTGACTGCTTAAAAGAAGTCTTTCAGGTTTAGGAGACATGATCTGTCTTTTACAAACCCAAACTGGGTGAGGTCCAGAGTTTGGAGATTACTAATGTCATTGTTTATAAGTTCCATGATGATACATTCCATAGCCTTGCAGACCAGGCTCAGCAGGCTAATGGGGCAGTAGTTCCCGGGGTCTGTGGTGGCTCCCCCTTTGTGGAGTGGGATAACCATTGCTGTGTGCCATTCAATGGGTACAAAGCCTGAGGTGAGGTTATGACTAAACATGGTACTTAGGTGGGGTGCCAGCTCGTTCCATAGTTCATGTAGAATGCAGCCTGGGATGTTGTCAGGTCCCATGGATGCTGTGTTCTTGGCTTTGGAGAGTGTGCTTTTTACCTGTGCAGCCGTGATTACAGGAACTTTGTATTCTTCTGGTATAGAGATGGGCCCTTTATTTCCTTGTAGACTTTCTTTTGTCATTAGAGACCACAATACAGACACAATGCTGAATTTATATCTATGGGTCAGAATATTTGAACAATTTCATATTTGACATGCTGTTAAGCCTCTAACTAGTACACCATTAACCATTCATGAATTGTTTTGGTTGCCATTTAAAACCTGCAGTATAATTACTATTTCCAGTGCTATACTTTAGAATTCTCTTAAAATACTGTTATAACAATTTTCATAAGGACAGTTTTTTTTCTCCACTGTCTGAACACAGACATTGTGCTGCAACAGAAAAAGAACACCACTTTTGCATCAGTTACAACTTCATAGATTTATGAGTGTCCTGCTTTCCTTATATAATATGGTGGGGGGTTAGCAGTCTTTGCCACTCAATTATTTTGTTTAGTTTTGTCAGTTGGAGTTTGTATTTAAGTTTATAGATAAGTACTAAGCTAGCTGCCCTTGTGAGATATGCAAGCCTACTCAATTTTTCTTGTTGAGAATCAAGTCCTGTACCATTTGTTTATGAGGTAAACACCTTAATCATTATGCCAACCCTGCTGTAGCAATCAAGACAGAGCTCACAGTGGCACGTTGAAGCATATGATAACCTACCCCCACCAACATTGTAATTTCATACTTGTTCTATTGACTGTTAAGCACAGGAGGAATAGTGGAGCATAGTATGCTTATTTTTGTTGAATTGCTTCACATTATTACTGAGTTGAAATGTGGCAAGATGGTCTTAGCTATAATCCACAGACATTCTGTTTTTGTGGCACACTAATTACCAGATGAGAGTAGAAAGTAGGAATAGTGGAACATGATATATTTGCTAGTGTAGCACTGCATTATACTCCTGTGATCTTGTCAAATGTAGAAGTAATTGTGTGACAAAAAAAGAGGGTAGACATCAATATTTTAACTCAGAAAATCTTTCAGCAGAAGTTAGAGCTATGTGAAGAGCAGTTTTCCAAATACAGAACTTTAAAGAATACAAAAGAGCTGGTTCAAAAGGTGGTAGCCTCATTTTTTTGTTCAAACACAAAGTTCAGATATCAATGAAGTGGAATGGGTTTTCTGAGTGGTAAAATGTGTAAGATGCCTTTTAGGAATTGCTGGACTTCTGAATGTGGTCCTAAATGGAGACTAGCTGAAATGGCTGTCAGATGTGCATTAATGGAGGTGTATGCCAGACCTAAATTGAGCAGCTTAAACAGATATTTGAGGATAGTTTATTTGTAACTGATAAGGATCCCATTACTCTTGTGGCTTCAGACAGAACATCTCTTTCATTTGGATATTCTTTTCTTGTACAAGGTTTTGTAGCTTTATTACATGCAGCCTAAATGGAATAAAAAGTGTATCATCCAAACTCAGGTTGAGATTGTTTGGAATGGGGTAAATGAGACAGCACATTAGATTGTTCAGGATGGGATAGATGAGATAGCTCATTACTTTATTCAGGTTGGGGTAAATGAGAGAACCCATTTTGTAGTGTGAACTAATGCATTCTGTGGCATAATGACTGATGTTTGTCCCTAGCCTTTTGACAGAGAAGGGAGAACTAGGGTTGTCTGGATCAAAACAGAGTCATAAATAAAATCTTGGATTTGCCTTTCTGAAAGGGATGATAGAAGAAAAGCTTGTTCATACACCTGAAATGGGGTGGTGAGGGAGGAGAAGGGTCTTGCTAGGAACTGGAAGGTTTGTCCTAAAAGGAAACTTGTTCCTCTTGGATCATTTTCTGGCTTATTTTGTAATTTCTTTTTAGACTTATTGCCCTTTTGTTATGCATGTTTTACAAAATCATGGACTAAATTTGAATAGCTAAAGAATACTGTAAACACCTGCATAAGTTTTATCCCTTCAATCTAGTTTTTTTACACAATGGTTGACAGGTACAAGGTTTAAAAAATCAAGCAAACAAATCTAAGGTTGCACGAAATGTTGAAAAATAATGAATTTCTGAAGGAAAATGAAAGGCTTATTGTATTTAGTGTAGCAAAACAAGACATATACATATCTTCATATTGTAAGAGGAAATTTTGTAGCCCCACACAAGAATTCTCAGCTTTAAAATGACTTAATGAAGACAAAGATTACGAAAGCAGAGAAGGATGGTGGCATCTTCATTACAGACACTGAGAAATACCATCAGAACACTGAAGAAATGCTAAGGAATCAGAATTTCTATAAGAGAGTACATATTGAACAAATCACAAAAGCTTACAAGGTAATTGATAGCAAACTGGGAAACCTTAGGTTCATAGGTTCATAGGTTCATAGGTTCATACTAGGCTATCTGCCCTAGGGCATTTATAAGCCTAGCCAGAGTGTGTTTGGCTTTCGCCACCCATTTTAAATTAATTTTGCTATGCCTTTTTTTGAGGTTAGTATACTGTGCCTCTGTCTAACAGTGACACAGAAGTGATAGCCGGGGTAAACCTACGATCTCCCATCCACTCATCAAGATTCCTCTTGAAGAGAGTCAATGTGGGACTCTGCCTAACCTGGACTGGGATTTTATTCCAGAGTGAATGGAGCCTCTGGGTTATGAATCTGTCCCTCCAGCATGTTCTATTTATTTCAGTGCTGAGGTTCAAGTCTCTCGAGCTCGTAGCTCGATGGGATTTGGATTTTCTGAGGTGCAGCATGTCAATTAATTCCGGGTTGGACATGGCTTTATACGTCAGGCACAGATTGCCTCTGAGCAGGCGGTATGCCACTGAGTAGAGCTGGAGTTTCTTTAACCGGGCAGCATATGGCATCTGTTTGAGCCCTTTGATCCTCTTGGTGAGGTACTTCTGGGGTCTTTCCAGTTGCTGCAGGTGTCTGGTAAGGTACGTCCCAAAAGAGGCACTGTACTCAATTATGGGCTTGATGAGGGATGAGTAAAGAGGTACGATGACCTCCCCTGATCTAGATGTGAATCCCTTCATGATTTGGTGGGCTATATAAAATGTTTTTCTAAACACTTTGGGCACGTGGTTGTCAAATGAGAGATTGCTATCAACTTGGGTCTCCAGGTCCCTAATTACTTCTTCTGTACTTAATAGATTACCACCTATGTGGTAATTTGTGGGCACTTTGTTTTGCCAAAGGGATGACTATACACTTTTGGCATTTAGCTTGAGGCCATGGCTCTGGCACCAGTTGTCTGTTTCTATGAGGCCCTTTTGGAGGATGCTTGTGTCGGCTGGAGAGTTGATTATGGCACCCAGTTTGCAGTCATCTGCGAACTTGGTCAGCCACAGTCCTTCCGTGTTGGCCTGTACCGCCGAGAAATATATACCGAACAAGAGAGGTCCCAGGACTGAGCCTTGTGGGATGCCACCTGTAACTGGTTTGGAGTCTGACATGGCTCCAGCAATTCTAACCATGTGGGTTCTGTCCTTGAGCCAGTTTGCAACCCATCTAGTGACATAGGGGTTTATATTTAAGCTGGTGAGCTTATCTATAATGCCCGAGTGGGGTATTGTATCGAAGGCTTTTGCGAGGTCCAGGTAGGCTGTGTGGACCACCTTCCCCTCGTCAATGGCCTTGGTGACTGTTTCAAAGAAATCGACCAGGTTTAAGAGGCAGGATCTGCCCTTAACAAAGCCAAACTGGGTAGGATCCAGTGTCTGTAGGTCCCCAATATCTTTATTTATGAGGTCCATGATGATCCTTTCCATAGCTTTGCAGACCAAGCTAGTCAGGCTTATGGGGCGATAGTTTCCAGGATCCGTTGAGGCACCACCTTTGTGGAGAGGGACCACTGTTGCTGTACGCCACTCTTTGGTTACATATCCTGTAGTAAGGCTAAGATTGAACAGTAGTTTTATGTTTGGGTTTAGCTCTTCTTGGAGTTCATGTAGGATGCAGCCCGGGACACCATCTGGTCCCATTGATGCTGTGTTTTTTGCTTTGAAGAGGGCGGCTCTTACCTGAGCATCCGAGATGTCAGGGGGGCAGCACTCTGTTGGGATAGATATCTGCCCTTTTGGTGGGGAGAGGGGGGAGAAGTTTGCACTGAACCTGTCAGCTAGGATGTTGGCAATGTCTGTGGGCTCGGTGTATTTTTTGTCATTTTGGACTAATTCTGAGCATATCTGGGAATTCCCACCCAGGTTCCTAACATAACTAAAGAAAGCCTTGTGATTATCCTTAGTGTCCTGTGCAATTTTTCTCTCTAAGCTGGCCTTAGACGATTTTATGAGTGCCCGTAGTTTTTTGCTAATACTGATCAGAGATGCCTTCCCTTTTTGGGATTTTGCTCTATCATGTAGTAGCTTCCTCCTTCTATTTTATAGTTTGTTTATGGCTGGGGTCCACCAGACAGGACGTCTGCCTTTGGAGGATTGGGTCTTGGTTTTATTTGGGATTGCATGATCCATGCATTCCTGAAGGTGTTCATAGAATGCGTTTATAAAGGATTCTGCGGTCTGGGACGTATTTTCCACAGGCCCGGGGGCTTTGAAGGATTTCACCTCGGTTTTGAGGTGTGTGAAATTTGCTTTAGAGAAGTTTTTCACTGTGGTTTTCTGGGCAGGGGGTGGGGTCGGGATGAGAATATCCAGTGAGATTAGTTTATGGTCTGATCTTACCAGTGAGGGATACACTTCTGGTCTGGAGCATAGTGTCCCCATGTTGGTGATGATCAGGTCCAGTATGTTTTCCCCTCTTGTGGGAGTGGTAACAAGTTGTTCCATAGCATTTGAGTTTATAAATTCTAGGAACCTTTGGGCTAGGGTGTTGGAGCTAGAGTAATGCTCCCAGTCTATGTTTGGGTAGTTGAAGTCACCCAATATAATGGTGTTTGGAGAGACCTTCATATTTTCCAGTATTCTCAGGAAGGCCAAGTGGGGTTCCTGTGTTTGGGAGGGTGGTCTGTAGCAGGCTATAAACTGGAAGGCAGTTTTACCCACAGTTAGTTGCACATGGATAGCCTCTGATGCTTCGTGCTGTGCCACCAACCTGGAGGTGTGGGTATCTTTGACGAATATTGATACTCCCCCTCCTTTTGTGGTTCGGTCCAAGTTTTGAAGCCAAGAAGCATGGTATGAGGTATAACCTGGTAGTGCTGGGGTGCTCTCTGAAGCCTTGAACCAGGTTTCTGTTACTGCACAGATATCAATGTTGTCCATGCTAAGGAGAGTTTCGAGTGCATGCATCTTGAGGTTTAGACTTCTGGCATTGAGTAGCATTACTCTTAGTTTCTTATCCCTTGTGATACCTATGGAGGTGGGTTTGTCTTTTGAGCCTTGCCTAAAAAAGGCACTATGGGGGTAGCAAGAGCCTTTGCCAATATCCAAAAGCCCAGGGGTGACAGGTGCAAGCCGTCCCTAGTGAAGCATCGTGGCTTGTCGAGCATGTCATCCCAGGCTGACAGGCATTGGATCCCCATTGAATGACACCAGCACTTAAGCCAATTGTTGAAAGTGATCATCTTGTCTTCATATTGTGGCATCATTCTTGGTGAGGGTAAGATGCTACTCAAGGTCAGGGTCATACCGGCCTGGGCTACATGCTCAGAGAGCTCCTCTATGTCTCTTTTCATGTAGTCCAGGGAGGTACGTCTCAGGTCATTCACACCAGCATGGACAATGACTGAGTTATATTTGTACTTGCCTTGGAGTGACCTAAGTGCTTGTGTTATGTGGCGGATCCTAGCGCCTGACAGGCAGCTCACCGTGACCTTCTCCTTGTTCAGCCTGGTGAGCGGGACGTCAGTGTGCCTGACGATAGAGTCACCTATTACAAGTGTATCAGGTGTGTTGTTTAGCCTTAAGGGCTGTGACTGTTCGGCACACTGGCTTTGTGAGCTATGTGTTGCATGTGTTTTGTTTTGGGGTAGCGGTTGCTTGGGTGTCTGCTTTGGAGGTCTCTGCTGCTTAGGCAGATTTTTATTTAGAGCCTCTGAGTATGTTTTTGTGTGTTTATGTGTTTGGTTTGTTGTCGTGGTAGGTCTATGTAAGACTGGAATTGTAGTGAGTGTGGTTTCCTTCTCCTCCTGACTGGTTACGCCAGTACTGAGTTGAGAGAGCTTAGCCTCCAGTTTGGCTATATGGTTGCATCTCTCACATGTGTTGGAATTTGTTGGGAGGAGAAGAGGGTTGTCTGTGTACATGAGGCAGTTGTAACATTGCCTCAAGATTCCCAGATTCACCAGCTGGACCGGAGAGGAGATTGACAACTGACCTTTGGACATGCTAGAATAGTATTGGGAATTCCTTTATAATTGAAAAAAAGGGCCAATGGGGAACAAGGTACTCAAGGGGAGTTTGTGAGGGTGTAGTTCTTTTAATTTTTTAGAGCTGACTTATATAATTGCTTTAGTGAGCAAGTGCCAGGTAACTTAAATGCAATGTGTTACAGGTAACTTAAATGCAAAAACGACAAACAGTAACTTTCTTTCAAGTGAAACAAGGAAATAAGTACAGTAAGCAATGCAGATATCACTAGGGATCCACAGAAGTGCTAAAAGGCCACGTTTTAGGTGGAATTAGTGTTTCAGGGACATAAACAAACAACAAGCATGCAAATAAAGCTAGATTCAGCAGGCCTGGATCTAGTCTATGCTACAGCAAACAAGGTGTACCAATTTCAGTAAGAAACAGTTAGAATATGCAGGCACTATAAGCCTCTAACCAGAAATTCCCTGCTCAGAAGGGCAGAGTCCAGCCTCTCCTCCCACAAGAGTGCAGACCGCAATCCTTCTTAACGTAAAATAACTGGCCTGAAGCCCAAGTGCTTAAACCAGAACTAATACACTTTAGAATAACAGACACTGAGCTCTCAATCAGCAGTTCCCAACTTAGAAGGATGTAAGCTACCTGTCCTGCCACCACAGTGCAGGCCACAAACCTTCCTAATGTAAAACAACTGGTCTGAAGCCCAAGTGCTTAATCCAAAAGGCTTAGAAATGATAGCTACACTTTAATCAAGTTACTACCAGCAGTAATAAATACAACTGAATACTTTAAAGAATGCCTGGATTAGTGCTCAAGTTATACAAACAAAGCTAGATTCAGCAGGCCTGGATCTAGTCTATGCTACAGCAAACAAGGTGTACCAATTTCAGTAAGAAGCAGTTCAAATATGCAGGCACTATAAGCTTTAACCAGAAATTCCCAGCTCAGAAGGACACAGTCCAGCCTCTCCTCCCACAAGAGTGCAGAACACGAACCCTCTTAATGTAAAATAACTGGCCTCAAGCCCAAGTGCTTAAACCAGAATGAATACACTTTTAGAATAACAGACACTGAGCCCTCAATCAGCAGTTCCCAACTTAGAAGGCTGTAAGCTACCTGTTCTGCCACTACAGTGCAGACCACAAACCTTCCTAATGTAAAACTGGTCTGAAGCCCAGGTGCTTAAACTAAAAGGCTTACAATGAGTTACACCAAGCAGTAATAAATACAACTGAGTACTTTTAAGATGATGCAAAAGCAAAATAAAGTAGGAAAAAACACAAATACAGTAAAAGCAGATACATTTTTTTTTTTTTTTTTTTTTTGGAAAGAGAGAAAGGAGTAGCAGAAACTAAGCTGATTGGCCTTCTCAAATGCTCTCCCTGTACTGGGTAGAATGAGGTAATGACACTAGACTGGGAGGAGGGTCCCAGATCAAATTTACACTAGGGGCGGGCAACTGCAAAGCCACCAACTATAAAAACACTATACCTACAGGGAGGGTGGGAAACAAACAGCAGAAATGTTACTCACAGCTGAAAAGCAGCAGTGAGCCTTTAAATGAAAGTTTTAAACAGCTAAAGGAGCCACTAAAAAAAAAGAGTTTAACTGCAACAAGTTATCATAAACAAACAACCCAACAGATGCTTAATAAGAGTGGACAATTTCCAGTTAATACCTCACACACAGTGAAACTAGCTAGAAAAAATACACAGTACACAAAGTGCTATAAACAACAAAGAAATAAAGAACAAAATAAACAAAAAAGAGGATACTTAATGTTATATATTGTAGCTCCGAGTTTGCTGAGTGTCCTTCCTTCGATCAGCTCACTGTAAAATGGCTGATCACTCACAACTGAGCTTCTTAGGTAACAGAAAGTTGAAACCTGAGACAGCTTTTAAGAAAGAAATCTCAAAAGAACCAATGAGGTGCTTAGTCTAAGCTGTAGTCCAGGAGACCTCAGTCAGCCAATGACCTCAAACAATTCTCTCTCACTGAAATGCCTGATGGCTTTGGCTAAAACAAGATGTCCCTGAATTATGTGCTCAGACACACAGCCTCCACAAACACTAGGCCCAAATACAAGCCTGAATATGGAAATGCTACAAATATCCCCACTACTTAGAACAAACTGCAGAAATGTTACTCACAGCTGAAAAGCAGCAGTGAGCCTTTAAATGAAAGTTTTAAACAGCTAAAGGAGCCACTAGAAAAAAAGAGTTTAACTGCAACAAGTTATCATAAACAAACAACCCAACAGATGCTTAATAAGAGTGGACAATTTCCAGTTAATACCTCACACACAGTGAAACTAGCTAGAAAAAATACACAGTACACAAAGTGCTATAAACAACAAAGAAATAAAGAACAAAATAAACAAAAAACAGGATACTTAATGTTATATATTGTAGCTCCGAGTTTGCTAAGTGTCCTTACTTTGATCAGTTCACTGTAAAAATGCTTAGCTCAGATGGACTTTAAGACAATGATTTGTTTAGTTTTCTAACAGTCCCCAATCTAGGATATCACAATGTTTTGGCTTCCCAAAAACCTCACAAAAATGTGGAAAATACTCCTTATTGCCCAGTGGTAGCAGGAAGTGGTTCAGCAACTGAAACTGTATCCATTTATATGGAATTTAAGATGAAAGATTTCACTAGGAGTGCTCCCTTTTTCATTTTGGATTCACTCTATTTCCTGAGAAAAAAAATCAAAGAAATAAAAATGCAATCAGAGACGATACTTGTCACGATTGATGTGGAAGCCCTATGCACTGCTCTTCTCCATAATTACTGTACTGATGCTGTGAAAGAGTACACAGGCTCAAGGTTCAACACCACCCAAACAGAAATTAAAGCTATTGAGAATATACTGGACACTGAACATCATACTCAACAACAACTACTTTCACTTCAATCAAAAATGGTACAAGCAAACAAACAAACAAACAAGGGTGATAGCTATGGAAGCTGAATGGCTCTCAGCTTAGCCAATCTAACCTTGGTAAGATGGAAAGAGAACACTATCTCTTCTCAGAAGTCTATCAATACATGGATTGTTACTATCATTTGATTGACAATATCTTTGTCACATGGAAAGTCTCCCTGGACTAGCTGCATAAGTTTTCCTTCTGTATTGAAAATACCACAGACATTTTACAGTTTACCAACCACTATAGTAATGATATAGTGGAATTCCTGCATATCACTATCTATAAGGACAGAAAAGAGGAGAAGCTTAAAATTACCTGTACAAAAAACCTACAGGAGTGAATTTACTTCTAGATGCTAACAGCATGCACTCCAAATTTACTAAGAAAAATGGCATCAAAATAACTAGAAAGGGAGAGGTAATAGAATGGGAAGAGGCCAATAATTTATTTGGACTGCAGGTTAGAGATTGCCTTCCCTATCAATGATTGATATCAGAGTGTAGGCAAAAAGAAAGAAATAGGGGGCTCCTAAATGAAAGACCAACACTGGTAGAGTTTTTAACAGAATCTAGAACAGAAGTTGCATTGAAAAGGAATAATTAGTAAAGCATATAGAATATTGCATGATAATTATAAGAATCAACCAGAGGAGCTTAAAAAGGATTGGGAACAAAGATTGGATAAGCAACTCACAAAGAGGCAATTGCGATATATGTATATCTCCCAAATATGCAACAAAGTCTAGAAGATTTAGGATATTTGTCTGGAAGTGTTTATATAGTTATTTTTGTTCCCCAAGTAGACACCAAATTTTTTTTCCTCAGGTGGTTAGCAAATGTTGGAGGTGTGACACTCACATTGCTAAAGTGGTTAGAAAGACCTTCTACATTGCCCACCTGATCATGAAGGGATTCACATCCAGATCTAGTGAGGTCATTGTTCCCCTGTACTCTTCACTTATCAGACCAATGATCGAGTACAATGCCCCATTCGGGATGTATCTCACCCGACATCTGCAGCAATTGGAGAGACCCCAAAAGTTCCTCACCAAAAAGATAAAGGGACTCCAAAATCTGTCATATGCTGCCAGATTGAAGAAACTCCAGCTCTATTCAGTCACATACCGTCTGCTCAGAGGTGACATGTGCCTGACATACAAGGCCATGTCCAACCCGGAATTAATGGACATGCTCCACCTCAAAAAATCCAAATCCACCAAAACCACTAGAGCAAGCGACTTAAACCTTAGCACAAATATAAATAGGACGTGCTGGAGGGATAGATTTATCACTCAGAGACTCCCTATGCTGTGGAATAGAATCCCGGTCCATGTGAGGCAGAGCACCTCGCTGACTCTGTTCAAGAGAAATCTAGACCTGTGGATGGGAGATCGAGGTTTACCCTGAATCATCTCTGTGTCACTGCTGGACAGAGGCACAACAAACTAATGGGCACAGTATTTTTTCATATAAGGGGTGGCGTAAGCCACAAAAATTTGGGCTAGGCTTATAAATGCCTTAGGGCAGATAGCCTAGTATAAACCTATGAACCTATGAACCTATGATGGGCAAGAAAGATGTAGCTGGGAACATATATTTTGGAAATGTGATGAGCTGGCAGACTATTGGGATTCCCTGCTGACTGCTCTGTCAGAGATTGTGGGTGAGCAGACTGGACTAACTGGGGAGATGATTTTTTTGAGATATGCTATAGAATAGAATTGCCTAGACATAGCAAAGCCTTGCTCAGTCTAATTATGGTGGCTACCAAAAAAGCAATTACTAGAAAATGTAAATCAAAGTCTAGACCAATTTTACTACAAGTAGTGAATATGGTAACAGAGATCAAACAACTGGAATTGGGATCTTTAGAAAAGGGAATGAGCAAACTACATAGGAAAAAATGGGAATTGTGGGAACAATATATGCAGAGCAGGAATGAGGTTTAAGAGGCAGGATTTGAATGAGCTATTTAATACTTAACTGACAATGACTGGATGGTTTATAAGTGATGTATAATGTTTACAACTATAGTTGTTTCAATGGTGTCTGTGATGTAAACTGTAACTAAAGTGATATCATTTTGTATGTTTTTCATTCATATAAATGTAAGATTGCCTTTGGCATATGTATAAATTTAATAAAGATGGTTGGAAACAAAGAAAAATGTCATCAAATCATGGGGAATGAGAATATCCTGAGTTTCTGGAGAGTTGGGCCAATTTCTCACCAGCCTAGATCAACTGCACCAAGATTTTCTGGAAATAGGATACAATAAGAATTTTATTGGGTAACATACTGGGACCCATTAAACTCATCAAACAAAATAATGATCCAGTTCTGGTGAAACCCCAGATGGAAACCTTCATAAGCCACACAACCAAATATCAGTGAAGGAAATGACAAACATGAAAGAAGTATGATCCTAACTTATTCCAAAGATTTGCATAATAAAAGGGAAAATTTTTGAAAATGGAGCATCATTAGGAAAAGCCAATCTATCAGTCAGTTTCTGGACCCACAACCATCCTTCTTTTATCAAAAAGGAAGAAACATTAGAAGCTGGGTAGAAAATGCAAAATAAATTAGTGCACTCACAGAATTACAATAGGAACCTTTCACTGCCACCCAGGCTACAGATGCTGTGCATTAAAGAGTCAGAAGACCTATTTTATATGTTCAAACTCAAAATGTGCAAAGCATTCTACATTGGAAAAACAATTAACCCTCATAAAATAAGAGTTACCAAATGCCTTTCAGACACCAGGCTTAAGGACTTGAACAACCCACTATCTAGACAAGCTCAAGTCTGCAGAAACTATGAGAAGTTTGTTTTTCATGTAATAGAGAGAATAAATTTAGGCCCATTACAAGGTAAAATTAATGCAAAACTAGAGGAAAAACTTTAGTAGCAGATTTGAATTGAAGCTAATTGGAAACCAGAACTAAATTGGGCATGCTCTATTAAGAGAATACTTGAGTTAAAGACACACGACCATAATAACTTTTACTAAAGGTAATACATTTTTTTTTCACCATGATGAGTTCAATTTTCATTTTTATCTTTATTACTAGATGCTTAATTTTACATACAATTTTAATTCATATGTAGTTTGCTAGACTTTTGAGTTTTACCTTTTTTCCTTTGTACTGTTTTCATTGTCTGAGGATTATTTTAATGCCAGTTTGAACTGTTCATATTTTGATACGTCTAATTAGTAGTATAAACTACCACATTAGTACTAACATAATGAGATCTGAGGAAGACATTCACTTCATTAGCAGAAATGGGCAAAGACACTTTAAAATAATAAAAAACTAAATAATTTTAATTTTAATAATTTTTTTTAAATATTTTTTTTTTCTCCAAAGCCAACTTCATGCTTCTTAAGACAGAAGTGGTGAACTTCATGACACCCATGCAGATGGACAATGCAGTTATGAATGCTGAATCCTACACAGATGCACTCTATAAGCACTTACACGAGTGCATGGATCGTGCTATCCTAGACAGAACCAAAATGCTATCCTCCAAAAAAAGGAAGCCAATCTGGTGGTCTCCTGCCATAAATAAACTCTACAAAAGAAGGAAGAAACTGTTGCAAAAGAGAGTAAAATCCCATTAGTGGAGGAGTTCCTTGGTCAGCCTCAGTAAGAAGCTGAGATCCCTTATAAGATCCTCCAAAGCTAGCTACAAAAACAAAATCGCCACTGATTCTAGGGACAACCACAAAGCATCCTACAGCTATGTCAAGAATCTCAATGGCAACACCCAGATCTGCTCTGAGTTTCAGCACAATGGCATGAAAATTACAGAACAGACTGATATTGCCAGCATCCTGGCAGATAGGTGCAGTGCTAACTTTACCCCCCTCTCACCCCCTAAAGGGCCCATATCTATACAGGAAGACTGCAGTGTCCCTGTAATCACAACTATGCAGGTAAAACCTGCACTCTCTAAAGCCAAAAACACAGCATACATGGGACCGGACAACATCCCAGGCTGCGTTTTACACAAACTTCAGAACAAACTGACACCCCACCTAAGCACCATGTTCAGTCATAGTCTAACATCAGGCTTTGTGTCCACAGAATGGTGCACAGCAACAGTTATCCCACTCCACAAAGGGGGAGCCACCACAGATCCCTGGAACTATTGCCCTATTAGCCTGATGAGCCTGGTCTGTAAGGCCATGGAACATATCATCATGGAACTCATAAACAAAGACACTGGTAATCTCCAAACTCTAGACCCCACCCAGTTCGGGTTTGTGAAAGGCAGATCATGCCTTCTGAAGCTGATCATCTTCTTTGAGGCAGCCACCAAAGCTGTAGACAAGGGTAAGATGGTTCACACAGCCTATCTTGACCTCGCCAAGGCTTTTGACACCATCCCCCATTCTGGAATTATAGCTAAACTCACTAAACTAGGTATAAATCCCTACATCACAAGATGGGTTGCCAATTGGCTCACTGACAGAACCCACACTGTAAAAGTTGCAGACTCCAAATCTGACTTCAAACCATTGACAAGTGGAGTACCACAGGGTTCAGTCCTGGGAACTCTCCTGTTTGGTATGTACTTCTCTGAAGTACAGGCTAACACAGAAGGCCTTTGCCTAATGAAGTTTGCAGATAACTGCAAACTAGGAGCCATAGCTGAGTCCCCAAATGATGTGGACATCCTACAGAAGGGCCTCACTGAGACAGATGCCTGGTGTCAGAGCCATGGCCTCAAGCTCAATGCCAAAAAGTGCATTGTCATCTCCTTTGGTAAAAACTCTGCACCCACGAACTACCACATACGCAACAGTCTACTTAATGCCAAATGTGTGATAAGAAACCTGGGAACCCAGGTGGACAGTAGTCTCTACTTTGATAATCACATCGCCACAGTAGTCAGGAAATCCTTCTATGTGGCACACCTCATCACAAAAGGGTTCTCATCTAGGGAAAAAAGAGGTCGTTGTTCCCCTCTACCTGACACTCATTAGACCCATTATAGAGTACAACTCCCCTTTTGGAATGTACATCACAAGACATCTGCAGCAGCTGGAAAGGTCACAGAAGTACCTCACAAAGAGGATTACTGGCCTCAAACAGACACCCTACGCTGATCATCTCAAAAAACTCCAGCTTTACTCCATAGCATATCGCCTACTCCGAGGTGATCTCTGCCTAACATATAAAGCTATGACAAACCCAGAGCTGTTGGACATGCTACACCAAAAGAAATCTCAATCCCTCCGATCTACATGCTCTAGGGACCTAAACCTTGTCACCACAATAAACACGACATGCTGGAGGGATAGATTCCTATCACAGAGATTTCCCATACTCTGGAACAAGCTACCCATCTATGTCAAAAAAGTTCCTCATTAGCACTCTTCAAGAAAAATCTTGATAAGTGGATGGGAAATAGGAAATATACCCTGGGGATCACTTCTGTGGCTCTGCTCGACAGGTGCACAGGAAAATAACTTTCTTGGGTGGCATAAGCCAGGGAACCTTGTTGGCTAAGCTTACTTAGGCCCTTGGGCTGATAGCCTAGTACCTACCTATGAACCTATAACTGGACATCCCTCCAAAATTGATGTAAAGACAAGACAAAAAATGGTTAGGGAGGCTGCCAAAAGACCTACAGCAACACTGAAGAAGCTGCAGGAATTTCTGCTAAGTACTGGTAGTGTACTACATGTGACAACAATCTCCCGTATTCTCCATATGTCTGGACTTTGGGGTAGGGTTGCATGACGGAAGCCTTTTCTTTCACAGAAAAACATCCAGGCCTGGTTAAAATTTGCAAAACAATACATCATATCTTCCAAAGGCATGTGGGAAAATGTGTTATGGTCTGATGAGACCAAGGCTGAACTTTTTGGCCACAATTCCCAAAGGTACTTTTGGCACAAAAACAACACTTTGCGTCACCAAAAGAACACATCCCCACGGTGAAGCACGGTGGTGGCAGTATCATGCTTTGGGGTTGCTGTTCTTCAGCTGGAACTGGGGCTTTAGTCAAGCTGGAGGGAATTATGAACAGTTCCAAATACCAGTCACTTTTGGCCCAAAACCTTCAGGCGCCTGCTAGAAAGCTGAAGATGAAGAGGAATTTCACCTTTCAATATGACAATGACCCCAATCATATATCCAAATCAACAAAAGAATGGGTTCACCAGAAGAAAATTAAAGTTTTATAATGGCCCAACCAGAGCCTAGACCTAAATCCAATAGAAAATGTGTGGGGTGACCTGAAGAGGGCTGTGCACAAGAGATAGCCTCTCAAGCTGACAGATTTGGAGTGCCTTTGTAAGTAAGAGTGGGCAAATATTGCCAAGTCAAAATGTGCCATACTGATAGACTCCTACCAAGAAGACTGAATGCTGTAATTAAATCCAAAGGTGATTCAACAAAGTATTTAGTTTAAGGGTGTACACACTTATGCAACCAGCTTGTTGTACATTTTTTATTTTTTATATTTTTTCCCCTAACAGATTTGTTTTTTTTTTTCAATTGAATTGTATGGGTCATAGGTCACATTAAAGGTGGGAAAAGTTTTGAAATTATTTATTATGGTCTAATTTTTTTATATCACAAAAACCTGGCATTTTAACAGGGGTGAGTACATTTTTTATCCACTGTATTTGTGATATAAAAAATGAGATCACAGTAAATCATTTTCTCAGTAAATTCTGCATTGACTGGTTCAAGGCTGAAAACAGCAGCTCTTTTTGATGAACCACCCACCCAGCCACTTCTGTGAAAATGCTGGCAGCATGTGACGTGTTACATACTATTATTGTCAAGAAACAGCTGTAATAGGGAGATATAGCACACGGACCACAGTTCCCAATACCACAGGCAGGGCAAGCAGTCACAGATGGTTTGACATGAAGAACCAGCAGCTGGGAATGATCATAGCAGATGGAGGTATGCACAATATGTTATAGTCCTAATAAAAAGGCATTGGATAGCTCATATCCTCACTACCTAATTGAATAAAAAAATGAGCTAAGCACAAACAAGCAGTAACAGCAATGCATGCAAAATTACCAGCGTTTACTTACCCATTTACTGCCAATCTTCTTTGAGCACAAGACAGAAGTGACCCCAAACTGAAGTAAGTGATAAACCTATCATGAAGAGATAAATGCTTACCCATATATGTATGTGTAAAGGCTGCCAGCCAGCCAGCTAGAATTTTGTAAATGATCCTATGTCATTTGTAAATATTAATATGATCTACAGGCTTGCTTTACAAATGTAAGAGAACTGTATGGTATGATTAAGCTATATGTTATGTGCTGAGCTTCAAGATTGTAACCACAGTGCACCTTGCTGGAAGAGAGCAGAAATGTGTATAAACTACATGCCTATGTAAATGTATGTGTTGATGGTAAAGGCTGGAATATATAGAGTTAACTTGCAAACTCAGAAAATAAATAAGGACTTTTACATGTGTGTTTAACAGAACTAGAAAACAGAATGTCTGCAACTGAAAATTCATTCTATTGTTTGAGACAGAGATAATTATAGGCTTCAAGGGTAAAAGTATTTACCAGTTTTATGATTCCCAGTTCCAGGCAAGCTTAAGCATTCTTGACACTGAGATGCTAACTTTTAGGTTTCTGTTGGCCTGGAAACTATAGGCAGAGATGACAAGAATGATGTAATCTGAGATAACTCAGCAAAAATGTTGGATAATAATTTAAGAACTATCTCAGAAAGAAAGTCAGTGCATTTTGTATTTTGTTTTGGACCTGTAAACATCTCTTCAGCACTTGTTAGGGCATCGTATTGCTTAGAGATACAAAGGAATATAGCAAGAGTAGTTTAGATGATTTCTGTACTTATGTGAGACTGTCCTGCTATGTTGTTATAAAATATTTCCTGTGATTCTGAACTCTGTTGTCCATGTGTTGAGTTAATGAGTATTGTCTTGTGCTTTTATTATTTATTATTAAATATGTTTAAACCTTTTAATTGTGGCTGATTTTGTGTAGAGATATTTACGCTCTTAGCTTACTTGCATATGTATTTGGTGTACAAGCCACTCCTAAAATAGCCTTCAAGTCTTAGTCACACTTACCATTTGGATAATAGTAACATCACACAGTAAGATTGGGCACCCTTTGGAAATGGCCTTATTAGCAGCTGATACATAGTGGTTGGTGGCAGTGATTTCTACTGTATAGTCTGGGCAGAAGGGGCATAGCTAGAAAACTTGTGCCAGCCTTCCCCAGGAGTGTCTGAGAGGGACACAAAGCACTGGTTGATCAGAGAGGGTGCTGGAGATTTTAGCTTGAGTATTTGGCTGAGATCTGAACCCTATAGCTGTGTCAGTGGGGAGTCTTACTGGGGATCTGGAGAGAGAGAGGGAGAAACCAGCCCCAGACTTGCTGTGATCTCTATGTGCTCTTAAGAGAAATTGTACTTTACTGTGTGTGTACCTATCATCTTCCCAATGTTCTCGTCCCTTACTGGTGTTAGCAGTAAGGATTGAGGCTTCTTGATTACTGGGCCAGTGCATGGGCATCACATATTAATTATTTGGCAGTGGTGGGATATCCACATCAAATATTAATTGGTTGATAGTGGTGAGTTAGCCACATCACATATTAACTGGCTTGTAGTGGTGTGGATATTGAATTCCTGTAGATTGTGTACAGTGATCACTGAAGCTGTTTTTCTACTCTAAATCAGTCACACAGTGAACATTCAGAGTTTGTATCACAATTGTTTTATTTCTTTTGTTAGCTTAGTTAGTTAGGGGGAGCGGGTAAGCATGTCAGCAGAGGAGTATGGCAAGCTGACAAGGAGCTGTAAATGTTCTGTCCAAACTGTCTGATAATGATTTTTTTAAATTATAACATTGTAAAGAATTGCTTGCTAGAATTTTTAAGTTAACACATGAAGCTTATAGGAAAAAGTTTTGTGAGCATAGATACAAGGCAGATGAAAATGTGTGTGAATATGTTGCTGAACTGAGCATTTATTTTCATAGGTGGGTGAGTGGATGTGAGGTCACCACTTTTGAAGGGCTGGCAGACCTTTTGGTGAGGGAACAAGCCCTTAGAACTTTGCCTGAGGATATGAGGATCTGGTTAGCTGATAGACAAAGCCTTACAGTAGATGAGTTGCGGAAGAAGGGAGACCTATACCTAACAAGCAGGGCATCACTACACAGGAAAGGGACACCCAGTGCTGCTCATGGGTCTACAAGAATCCATAGTGAGCAGCCCAGACTGCCCCAACAGAATCTGCCAGTAGCAGGGGGAGCCACTAGTCTAGGTATACATCCAGGATCTATGGTTAAATGTTTTAAATGCAACTAGTGGGGCCATGTAGCATATAGATGTCCATGGAGGGAAGGTGGGGAACAAAAGGTAGGAGACCCAGTAAATGGGAATGACAGCATGCCAACAATAGGTTATGTTGAGACAACAAGGGTACCAAACTACCACCCTGCAGATGTCCTGATAGGGAATGATTTTGATAATGCAGTACCATGCAGTGAGGCTTGGAGACAAGCATGTGGGTGTGGTAGCCTGGGGGAAACCCAGACAGATCACATGCTTGCAGTCAGGACTGGTATGGTGGTTACTTCAGAGAGGAAGCTATCCTGTAGCAGTGAGGCTGAAGGTGAGCCACAGCTGCTTGTGGGTACTGATGTTCCCCTGGACAGAGTGACTGCAAGGGCAGATGTGAGTAATAGTACACAGGCTGACAGTGAGGCACTGCTGTCAGAGGATAACAGACTTCCTGTGGAAGGGGAGCTGGAAAGGGTTACAAAGTGAGAGTTAAGACAGGCTCAGCTTTCAGACCCTGCATTACAAGGCCTGAGGGAGGCAGCTAGTGAGGAACCTGAATCTCAAGGGAAAGGGTAATCTTTATACTTGGACAAAGGATTACTGTATAGAGAGTGAAACCCTGAGGGAGGGCTGGAGGGTGAGAGAATACAGTGGTTGGTAGTGCCCAGAGCCTACCATCTGGCACTTCTAGCCATAACCCATGATATTCCCTTTGCAGGTCATATGCGCATAAAACATACAAAGAGACGTATTATGCAGAACTTCTATTGGCCTGGGATTTCCAGAGATGTAACAGGATACTGAAGGACTTGTGAGCAGTGCCAAAAGATAGGCAAGGCAGGAGATAATGGGAAAGCTTCTTTGATACCTTTGCTTGTGATTGAGGAGCCATTTCAGAGGGTAGCTATGTATATTGTGAGGCCTCTGAGTACTCCAAGTTCCACAGGGAAAAAGTATATCCTAGTGGTAATAGATTATGTTACAAGATGCCCTGAAGCAGTGGCTCTGTCCTCCATTGAGGCAGAAAAGGTGGCAAATGCTTTGTTAGAGATTTTCAGCAGGGTAGGTTTCCCAAAAGGAATACTGACTGACAGAGGTGCCAGTTTCATGCCAGATCTGCTGGCTTGTCTGTGGAAGTCCTGTGGGGTGATGCACCTAAAGGTCACCGCCTACCACCCCCAGACTAATGGACTTGTTGAGAGGTTAAACTCTACACTCAAGACGATGCTACGGGCATTTGCAGACCAGTTTATAAGGGACTGGGACAACTATTTGCCCCATCTATTATTTGCTTACAGAGAGGTTCCCCAGGAGTCCATAGGGTTTTTGCCCTTTGAGTTGCTGTGTGGGCATAGGGTGAGGGGGCCTCTAGACTTAATTTGAGATGAGTGGGAGGCTGAGTGTGAATCCCACAAGGAGTCTGCTGTGGCATATGTCCTAAACCTCAGGGTAAGGCTCAGGAAACTCATGGTCTTGGCCCAGGAGAGCCTAGCAATGAAAGGAAAAAAGCATGGCCTGACAGGAATGCTCAAGCTACAGAGTATGCTGTAGGGCAGCAGGTAATGGTTCTTGTTCCTGTCAGACACAACAAGCTGCAGGCAGCCTGGGATGGACCCTACAAGGTGCTAAGTAGGGTCAGTGATGTTAACTACATGGTAGAACTTTTAGGCAGGAGGCAAGGGTACAAATTGTATCATGTTAATATGATGAAACCTTACCATGATAGGGAGGCCCCTGTGCTGATTATTTGCAGTGGATTGCAGGAGGAGTCTGAGGGAGATCTGGTGACTGATCTCCTCAGTGAGGCTCAGACGGACACCTCAGTGGAAAAAGTAGCAATGTCCCAGCAACTATCTCCTAACCAGCTTTGAGAAATCCAAGCAATGATCCAGGAGTTTGGGAACATGTTCACTGGGAAACCACCTGGTACAGCACCATGTGGATACAGGACCCCAAAGGCATATTAGGCAGGCCCCTTATAGGGTTCCTGATAGAATCAAACAGACTCTGAAGGAGGAGATACAGGAAATGTTGGAACTAGAGGTAATTCAGGAGTCCAGCAGTCCCTGGGCATCCCCATTGGTGCTGGTGCCAAAGAAGAATGTCAGCACCAGGTTCTGTGTGGAATACAGGAAACTAAATAGTCACACAGAGTCAGATGCTTACCCCATGCCTAGGATAGATAAAGCCCTAGAGCAGCTGGGTGGGACTAAGTATCTTACCACCATTGATCTTACCAAGGGCTACTGGCAGGTGCCCTTGACTCCCAGTGCTAGAGAAAAGTCAGCCTTTGTGACTCCTTTTGGCTTGTATGAGTTCACAAAGATGCTCTTTTGGGATGAAAAATGCCCCAGCAACTCTCCAGAGGCTGGTAGATCATATCTTAGCAGGATCAAGAGATTTTTCCCTTGTTTACCTAGATAATATAGCTATCTACAGCTATTCCTGGCAAGAGCATCTTCAGCATGTCACTGAGGTGCTGGGCAGACTACAGAGGGCAGGGTTGACCATCAAGCCCAGCAAATGTCAGGTGGGTATGGAAGAGGTCTCCTACCTGGGACATAGATTGAGGAATGGTAAGATCAGACCAGAACAGGCAAAAGTGGAAGCCCTTCAGACATGGCCTGCACATGCTACCAAAAAGCAGGTGAGAGCATTTTTAGGGACAGCAGAGTACTACAGAATGTTTGTCCCCAGTTATAGTACCATAGCTGATCCTTTCACAGACCTGACAAGGGAAAACAGGCCAGATAAGGTAATGTGGACTCCAGTATGTAGGCAGGCATTGCAGAAGCTTAAAGGAGCTTTGGGAGGACACCCTTGTGTTAGCTAGTTCAGATTCCAGCATATAATTTCTTGTGCAGGTGGATGCTTAGAACCATGGGGTGGGGGCTGTATTAAGCTAGATTTATTCAGAGGGAGAAGAGCACCCAGTGGTTTATCTCAGTCATAGGTTCCAACTCAGGGAGGAATGGTATGCAGCTGTAGAAAAGGAATGTCTAGCCATAGTGTGGGCACTGCAGAAACTTCAGCCTTATCTGTATGGAAGAAAATTTACTGTAGTTACAGATCACAATTCCCTAACATGGTTACATCAAGCCAGACAGCAAAATGCCAAGTTACTAAGGTGAAACTTAGGATTGTAAGCATATGGTATGACACTGCAGCACTGCAGTGGGGTTAGCAATGCCAATGCAGATGGGCTCTCAAGACAGGGAATGGGGTAAGGTATTCCCAGATAGGCTCAATCCTCTCAAACAACGTTTCTCAAGGGTCACTTGAAAAACTAGGTTGAGTTTTTTTTTTTTTGGGGGGGGGGGGGTGTGAAGGCTGCCAGCCAGCTACAGTTTTGTAAATAATGTAATTTGTAAATATTAATATAATCCACAGGCTTGTTTTACAAATGTAAGAGAACTGTATGTTATGATTGAACTATATGTTATGTGCTGAGCTTCAAGATTTTAACCACAGTGCACCCTGCTGGAAGAGACCAGAAATGTGTATAAACTACATGCCTATGTAAATGTATGTGTTGATTAAAAAGGCAGGAATATAAAGAGTCAACTTGCAAACTCTGAGAAAATAAATAAAGAATTTTATGAGTGTGTTTGCCAGAACTAGAAGACAGAATGTCTGCAGCTGGCATTTCTTTCTATTGTTTGAAACAGAGATAATTATAGGTTTTACAGGTACTATAACTGGGGACAAACATTACGGGTAAATATATCTAACAGTTTTATGCAAGCTTTTAAGAGATAAGTTTTCTTGACAGTGAGGTGCCAACATTTAGATTTCTGTTGGCCTGGAAACTATAGGCAGAGGTGACAAGAATGTTGTCATCTGAGATAACCCAGCAGAAATGTTTGATAATAATTTAAGAACTATCTCAGAGAGAAAGTCAGTGCATTTTGTATTTTGTTCTGCACCTGTAAACATCTCTTCGGCACTTCTCACCTATATCTGCCTGGCTCTGTAAGTAAGATATTTAGGGCATAGTATCTCTTAGAGATAGATAGGAATATAACAAGGGTAGTCTAGATGTTTTCTGTATTTATGTGAGACTGTTCTGCAATGTTGTTTTAAAATATTTCCTGTGATTCTGAACTCTAGTGTCACTGTCTTGAGTTAATGAATATTGTCTTGTGCTTTTATTGTTTATTATTAAATATATTTAAACCTTTTAATTGTGGATGGCTTTGTGTTTTTGATATTTAAGCTCTTTTGCATATGTATTTGGATATGCTGTACAAGCCACTCCTAAATAGCCTTCAAGTCTTAGTCACACTTACCATTTGGATAATAGTAACATCACACAGTAAGACTGGTCACCATTTGGGAAGGGCTTTATTAGTGGCTGATAAGTTGTGGTTGGTGACAGTGATTTCTACCTTATAGTCTGGGTAGAAGGGGCATAGCTAGAGGACCTGTGCCAGCCTTCCCTAGGACTGTCTGTGTCTTTGTATATAAATCAAATATCAAAGAGTGTGTGTGGGTCAGGTGCTTGGGCAGGGGCATAAAGCACTGGTTGGACACAGAGGGTGCTGGAGATTTTAGCTTGACCACTCAGCTGAGATCTGAGTCCTATATCTGTGCCAATGGGGAGTCTTATTGGGGATCTGGAGAGAGAGGGAAAACCAGCCCCAGACTGACTGTGATCTCTGTGTGCTCTTAAGGGAAATTGTACTTTACTGTGTGTGTACCTACCATCCTCCCAATGTTCACATCCCACATTAGTGTTAGTGGTAAGGATTGAGGCTCCTTGATTACCTGGCCAGTGCACAGGTGCCACAGTGTGTATTGTCCTTCACAAAAATAAAATGTTGCTCAACTATATAGGAATGTCAGCAGTAACCTATATGAATGATAGATGTAACACAGTAAATGCAAAATGACCATGAAACAATTGAAAGGTATATAATGGCTTTTTCCCTGCATATGTACTATACCTCTGCATCATTCCTAAGCAGGCCCATGTCAAACAGAGCTACATGGAGTATGTCAATGTCACCATCATCTGTATAGGTAGATGATCAAGCATAGATAAATAACACATAACTAGAAAAGAAAACAGAAGTAGTCAAGACACAAATGAAGATACATTTTCCAAAAGAGAAACAAGCAATGATTTGCCCCAAAACATTGCCCAGCCTGCTCAAAACTATACATCAGGCATAAAAGCCACCTAAGTTAGACACTCCAAGAGTGACAAGGGCATTCTCAGTATTGCTTGCATAAGGTGCTCAGCAAGCAGTAAATAATTAAGACTGCATTATTACTAATACCACTACATGTATGAGTACAACAACCTGAACTTAAGCTAAATAAACTAAAATGAAATCCAGTACATAGTCTTAATGAATGGCATCTGACTAAACAAGGATAAGTTATTCACTCTATACATCAGACATAGGCAAGCCTAGGTCACACAGAAATGTGCAAAGGGCAGGGTGTCGTCATTATCACTTGCTCAGGGTGGGGGGTTGGCTATAGGAGGCCAAGCCTGACACAAAGAAATTTGTGTGTGTTAGTGAAAAATGAGTTTAACAGCAAGTATGCACTGACAGGGTCTAGAGCTCCAGATCCAAAGAAGTTAATATTAAATAATATAAGTGTGTGTGTGTGTGTGTGTGTGTGTGTGTGTGTGTGTGTGTGTGTGTGTGTGTGTGTGTGTGTGTATGTGGGTGTGAGGTGACATGATGAACATGAGTTGTATCCTGAGTGCACCTGCTGGAACACACTCAATGCATTTATACTACCAAATACACCCTGGAATTCTGGACAGGTGTGAGCAGTGCATGGTAGAGGATTCAGTTCACTGTTAGCACCCCCAACCATGTGAATTTCTTTTGCTAGGAGTTATGCTGATAGTTCCATAACCCTGGCTTGAAGTCAGGGTGCTACTTGATTGTGAACAATGTCTGCTGGATGAGGTCTCATCACAACTGCATCCATGACAATAACTGCCTAGCACATCTGGATGTGGACACCTCAATCACTGATGGAGCAGTGAAAGTAGTACAACTACAGAATGGGATCTGGCACAGGCACAGCCATGTCAACTACCATTTGGTGATGTACCAGCTGTTCAGCCAAGTAGATGCTGACCTTCCCACAGCAGATGCTCCATAACAGATACTGCATGGTCCAGTATGTCATTCATCTGGCCTGAGGAGTCACACACATGATTCATGCAGTCTTCCATGTCAGAATGCATGATATGCATTACTCTGCCTATATCTTACAAGGCTCTGGTGGGACTTTTCCTGTGCCTTGACAACAGCCATGGACATACGATGGGTTGTAAGTATAGACACAAACCAACATCAGGGGGCATGTGGCAAGTATGGCTCTTCTGAGCTCCTTTACTGACACCACTGTGTGGTACTTCACCATCATGATGGCCAGGGGGAGAGTTAATCAGCTCTATAAAAGGGGCAACCACACTCTCTGATCAACCATGTCCCCCTCAGTCTGTCCAGTCCAGTCTCATATGGTTCTGTGTCATCAGTATGCATAAGCATACTGATTGCGTCCAAACTCTGGGGAGGGGGTGTAAGAACCACATTATCCTGTTCATTACCATCATCACTGCCAGAGGCTACCCATAATCCAACATCAGGCAGTAGGAGCTCCACAGTACTGGTTCCAGCTTCAGCTGTGATTATTCTGAGAAAATAATGAAACAGGAGAAATACAATAAGAAATTACTAGAAATATGCTGCCTAAAGATTAAAGTAACAGTTGATTCAAATCCATGTAAACATTTTTTACTGAGATATACTTGCACATCTAGAAATAAGTTAAGAAAAAGAAAGTATGCCCATGCCATGTGCAGATGGATATTGAACCCCAATGCCAGATGTCCCTAGACAAACAAAACTGAAAGTGATAGAGGGATGGTAAGCATTAACCAGAAGATGATCACTTAGACAAAAACTATTGTAACTTTGTAGCACTTGTATATCATAAATATACATGGGATAACAGGCATATCAGTAGTGAGCATCCTGTGGTTGTCTTCCACCTCTGACTTCACATCTATCACAGCACTGGGTAACTCTTCTGGATCCCTTACAGTTGATGGGAAATCCTCCATCTCTGTAAGAGGTGGTTGGGTAGCAGGCCTACCCTCAGTAGCTCTCCATTCCCATGCAATAGCCCTGACTCCAGTCATAGTATTCTTAATCACGTCTCTGGCGCTATGTCTGATGACCTTGTAGTTATGGCTATGGCCACCCACAGTATTCACATCATTGACCACCTGCAACCAAGCAAGGTAATGGATGGGCTTGTAAACTAAACATTTCTGTAAGATGCGAGACACATGGAGTCAGACAACCTGGACAATTAACTTATTTTCAGAATATGAGAATGGAAATTTACATGGGATGGATGATTTAGGTGCCATATCCTTGTAGCGAAGTAAAGGGAATTCAGACAACACAGCAGGGGCTGTTAGTTTACAAGATGATCTAACATGGGGAAGAAACAAAGTAAGCATGCAGGCATCACCATTAGATGTGCTATGCTTTCTCTGAATATGAACATTTAACCAGTCCCTGCAAAATTTCCCATATCCTCCAACACCATTGCCAATAACACAACCACATAAGGGGACAAAAGTTATGTCTAGGATATAGAACCACATTAACGATGAACTTTTTTTAAATGCCACATTAATCTAAAATAAGCTTCTTGAGTCTGACATGTTTCAACATCCTCAGGAAATGTTTCAGGTACACAATGAAATAGAATTCAAGAATCATTGAAATAGTAACTGTTATACCTTTGTTACAAAAAGAACATAGCAAAAGTGTTGGCTGTAATTATTTTGTAATTAGAAAGCAAGACCTTGTACAATAACCTTTCCCATCGTCCTGATGGCAATACCAAAAAATTATGTCAGGGATACAGAACAGAATTAGCATTGGGCAGTTTCTGAAATGTCATGTTACCACACATAATTGTCTCAAGTTATAAATGTGTTAACTTTCTCAAATGTCTCCAGAAACCCACCCAGGAAACAGAAGTAAAGCACCATTGAAATAACAACTGTTATAACTTCATTGCAACCACAACTGTACAAATTGCAGACAGAAATAATTTTGCTAAGAAAAAAATACTAAAATAATACTGTAAGCAACTTTTTGTTAATGTTGAAGTTTTACATGTGTAAGACCACAAAGTTGAGAAATCATCGCAATGATTCAAGTATTTTTTTTTTTTAATTTTTTGTTTTGTTTTGTGTTTTTGGTTTCCTCATTTGCACAACACTTAGCATTTCACTTCAATGACTATCACTGGAACCTAAGGGTGAAGATTTTGCCATCTGTAGTGCAACTGAGACTGATGATGATACACTTTAGTCAACACTCTGCACAGTAATGAGTGCTGAAAAACACCAGTCACTTCACTTTCACAGTGGCTCAGTGTGTTAATTCAGTAAGCTCTGAAGGACAGCATGACAGTGCAATCTTAGAATCCACATTTTGGAAATTTTGAATTTAGTGCTCACATTAAAATAATTGTAGTTGTACTTGAATTTGAAGTATATTTGCTGTTTCAAGTGTTTTGATTGTTACAACAGAAGTGTGTAGAATGGATAATAAAAATGACAATTTTTATCTTTGCCATTTGCAGTCTCATTAGTTTTGATCACAGTACTAGCACCATTTTATGTGTATGATGTTACAAATATTTGATGTCCTAAAGTTTGAGGGATAAAAATCAACAAAATAATGAAATGGAAAATGTGTACACTTAATCAACACAGTTCTAATAATCTGTCTGAACATTTATCCATTACAGTAATGGATCTCAACACAAGTGCACATTTTACTTGTATATGCAGTGTAAAACATCACCTCCTTTAAACTTCTGTATGGTCCTTTTCTCAATAGGTCTCATGTCATAAATGCAAGATGAGGTTTATGAGAAATGGAAGTTATCATCTGGCAAACACTATTAAAAAGTCAGTGATTCAAGGTAATGTCATAGTTGCTGGGTTCAAATCTAGATACATTTATGTTCCAGTGAAAGCAGCAATCCTTATTGTTAACATTTCATTTTCATAAGGCCACCACTTGGATAAATCAGCTTGCTGCTTTGTGATTTTTTTTACTTCTATTTTTTTTTTTGCATTTTATTAAACTTAACTTATTTACACAATACAGTAACTTAACATTTCATCAAAATACCACCACAGATCAAGAAATGTATATCATGAACTGCAGTACAGGAATAACTCACAAGTAATAGACTCCACCAAGTAGAATATGGCCCAGATTCATGAACAGATAATTTCCACACTGTTATTGTGTGCATATCACAACATGATGTGCACAAAATAACTTATTTTGTATTCATCTAGAGCCACAAAAGGTGAACGGCAGAGTATGCTAATGAAAGCATAAGCAGCTAAATGACATAATAAATAACCAATCCAAGATGGCAGAGTCATTCAGGAAGCTACAAAGTAACTATGTAGCGATGGTGTAGCCCTTTGCCATGAACACCAAAACCTACTGGAATGCAGTCCACATCACGCATAGAAAAAAAAGTAATTTTAAGGCCTGATGCTGCTCTCTTGCATATATGTGTATAACAGGCTCAAATCTATATTGTTGCTGATGCTGATAGAGCTTGCCCAAGGAGGAAAAGGTTGTTCCAACCCCATATAATATATCTTGAATTGCATGATACTGAAATAGTAGAGTGATACAGGGTTGCTAGAGAAACACTACTGGAACTCTGCAACCTCTGTTACCCCCACCTGAGACGCATGGGAAAGCATAGAGAACCTATACCAGTGAAAACTAAGGTAAATGTAGCATTAAGGATATTAGCTAGTGGCACACTCCAAACACCCACAGGGGATATACTACAGGTGTCACAGGCCTCAGTCTCCAAAATATTTTACCAATATCTGAATGCTATGCTACAACATGCAAACAGTACATCTATTTTCCATGCACACCAGAGAAAAGAGTAAGAATAATGCAGGAATTCTATGGTGTAGAACACTTCACTGAAGATAAATCAACTGCCAAGTTTTCTGTAATTCCCATGTTCACAAGTTCATAGGTTCATAGAGGGTTACTAGGCTAATGGCCCTAGAACCCTTACAAGCCTAGCCATGTTTATCCCTAGTTGCCCCTATTGTTGGTGGTTAGGTGAATGAAGTTTTCAGAGATAAGATTCCATGGTAGTTAATAATGACTTCCTCTGTCCAGTAGGGACATGGGCACTACCCCAGGAGTGAATTTGTGGCCACTCATACATTGATCTAGGTTGCATTTGAAGGGGGTCAGGGAGGGGCTCTGTTACACCTGAATCATCCTCAATGTCTCTGCAGGCAACCCAGGCAGTTACCATGACTCACACATATGGCACACCTCACAGCTGTGCACAAGATTTGCTAAGGGTGATGTTCCACAGTGCAATCACCTGTGTGATACAGGCTATGCACTGGAACCATGGCTCATGACACCCATCAAAAATGCACATGCACACCCAGAAGAAAGATACAACAATTCCCATGCTCAAACTAGAAACATCAGAGAATATGTGTTTTGCATGATGATGTCATGGTGCCGCTGTCTAGACAAATCAGGGGGTGACCTACACTATGACCCAGGCACCTGTGCAGAAATTCTCAAAGTGTGTGCCATGTTGCACCATATCATTTTGAGGAAACGGCTGCAACATGGCAGCAAGATATAGGACCACTCATTCTTGGGCAATAGTCAGGGACAGAACCTCCAGCACATAAAAATGAGGGTACTAAGATAGAACCTCCAGCTGCTGAGATAGCTGTCAGATGTAGGTATGCACAATATGCCCTTGGCCTGGCTAAAAAGCAAAGGATAGGACACACACTCACCATGTAAGACTCAAAGGTTAGTGCACACACCCAGCAGCTAAGATGCAAATGATAGCACATGCACTTGCCAGTGAAGGAGTACACATAACAACCTAAGCACATACAAATATTAAAAGTGATGACATCTGAAATCCACAAACTTTACTTACCCATGTAATGCCTGTATATGGCTAGCATCAGAGATACCCAAAATCACATGACTCCCAACTGCAGTGATGTCAAGGTAAGTGTAGAACCTGTAGTATATGAACAAATAAGTAAGAAGATAAACTACCTGCATACTGTCAGTTTCATACTGAGCCACTCTGTGCATCAGACAGATATGCAACCCTGTGTCAAATCCAAATGATCAAAGTCCATGACACACTCATCATCATTTTCACAGGGCAAAGGGGGAGTGAAGTAGGCCAAGGGTGATACTAAAGTAATGAGTGTGTATGAGTAAGAAACACAGAGCATTCATTAAAGTATGAAATATCTCATTGACACTAACAGAAATTATACCCCAATCAACACTAATGTAGTCTTATCTTGCAGGTATGCCGTTCAGTATGGGCAGTTTTTATGAAATATGTGTCATGTCTGTATGAACACAATTAAGCTCTGTGTTAACACTACGTCATTCCATGTGGGGCAGTTGTAAGCCATGCATGGTAGAGTTGTCTGCTCAGTGTTGTGCTCCCATCCATGTGAACCTTCTCTGCCAGGAGTTGCACTGCCACTTCCACATCCATGCTTCAAGGAGAGGTTGCTACCTGAATGTGAGTGATGTGTGCTGGACAAGCTCTCTTCACAACTACGTCCAGGACCATGACCCCCATGGCCTGCCATGCATGGGTATGGACACTTCACTCACTGATGCAGCAGTGGAAGTAGTGCCAGTATGAGAGGGGGACCTGGCATGGCCTTGTCGGCTAACACCAGAGGATGTTGTGGCTCCACAGATATGTGGATGCTGGCCCTCCCCCAGTAGACATTATAACACAGACATTCTCTGATCAAGTGTGTCACTAATCCTATAAAATGAGTCACCCACATGATCAAGGCAGGCACACAACAGAAAATGATAACGCACGTGATGTGACTTTGATGTGTGACTGTGATGCAACAATACTAAATTGAAAAGCACAGTAAGAACTGAGATATGTGCAGTATGCTAGCAGTGAATTTTTGAAATTGCATACATCACACAATTCCTTTTTCCATTGTATATTGAAATACATTCACAATATGAAAATGTGTTTGTAAAGAGGACAAACATAACGTATAAAATAGTGCAGTAATTTGTAGAACAATCTCCTCCAAGTAACTAGCACTAATGGCCTGTTTGTATCCAGTCAGTATCCCCTCCTTCCACTTCCATACCTACACCATTATCTTTCTATAGTGCAGATTCAGCCCTCTGAGCAGTGTGAAGATCCAAATGAAATGTGAATTCATTAGCATTCCTAAATGCTAAAAAAATCACTAGGTGTAGGGGATGTAAAGGTGGTGTAAGTAGCTTCACAATTGCTTGCTCACAGACTAGAATTACAGGGAGGAGCAATAACAATTAACTGCTAATGACTTGCAAGTGTTACTGATTACTCTGAATGCAGCAACAAGCAGTACTGAAGTGAATCATCTCTCTAAAGTGTTTGTATCATGCAAAGCAGACTTAAAATAAAAAGTGTTGGCACATTAAGAGCTATGACACCAATCTTAAAAAAAACTAATATCCTCATACTAAGAGCACACTGTCCATTCTCTGCTTAAAAATCTGTCTGAAATCCTGATCAGCTATATTACACATTGAAACAAAGATAGAAATAAATGGCCATGGCATTGCATTTCTGTAGTTAAGCTGAGAGGAGGGAAGATGCTCAGAAACTAAAGAGAAGAAATAGATGACATTAAAATATTGTGTGCTGGTATTAGCATAATGTTTATCAATACCACATTGGTCTAGACAAGTTCAAGTAAATAAGAAAGGAACATTTTTCTCTTCCTTTGTTGGTTGCAAAGACGGATAAGAAACACTTTCTCCAAGGACGATGCCACAAGACAAACAAAAACTGATTTGACTTTCACAACTGGCTTAGCTTCTGGTGTCAGACCAAGGGGATCCAATATCTGTCAGCCTGAGAAGACATGGTCCACTGGCCATGCTGCTTTGCCTGAGATGGTCTGCACCTGTCACTTCTAGGCTTTCAGATGCTGGCAAAGGGATTAGCCACTCCTAGCATGCCCCTTTTAGGCAGTGTCAAATTAACCAACCTCCCAACATAATAAAAGCCTCTCTAAATAAAACTCAAAGTGTTGCTGCTTAATGCTAGGAGTCTAAACAAGAAAGTGCACCCCCTGGAAGCATTCCTTACTTTCTAAGATGCTGACATCTGTGCTGTCACCAAGACTTGGTTCAAAGGCATGGTAAACACCATGGTCATGTAGGGCTACAATGCCTTTCATACATTCATACCACAAACTGAGCATGAAAAAACAAAACAGGAGGTGTATCCATCATCATTAAGGATAAGTACACATCTAGACTGGTCAAAAAGTATAGCTCTCTTTAGCTACTCATTGTCCAATTAGCTATAGGCAAACCCACCTACCACATCATAGCTAGCTATAGGTCCCCACCTTGAAACAAGAAAAGAA
Organism: Protopterus annectens; assembly: GCF_019279795.1. NCBI lineage: Eukaryota > Metazoa > Chordata > Ceratodontiformes > Protopteridae > Protopterus > Protopterus annectens. The sequence goes on from NC_056725.1 coordinate 1,652,607,436, forward strand.
TACTACATACCTGGACTTACTGGAGTAATTTGCCATACAGCTCAACACCTTACTCATGGATTATTTCAATTGTCCTATCATCAACTGAGAAACATACATGACCACAAACATGCTGGCTCAGAGGTTCTTGGACATTGTCAATGCCAATGTTTTGGAACAGCTAGTCAGCACACCCAGAAGTGGATCAAATGTCCTAGATATAGTGCTCACTAACATGAGAAAGCATTGCATCCCCCTGTGTGATATCCTCCCTGGTAAGATAGGACCAAAAATCAGTCTTATTTAATCTAATTATAAGACCAGATGCAGCATCAAGCTCAAAAAATATTAAGATTTTTTCAAAGACAAATTATCTCTTACTAATAAGTTATGGTATAAGATGCTTCAAAGCCCACTCAAATGCTGATAACATGGACTCCAATGCAAAGGTCCACACTAATGCCCTGTATAACCAATTAAGCGGTTGTATAGACTCATCTTTACTTGACCGGATTAAAACCAGATCTTGCCAAAAAAAGACAAGCCACCCCAGTGGACCCTTGGATAAACAAAGTATACAACAATGAAAGAAACTAATGTTCAAGAACAAGAGAAGAAGAAGAAATCCCTCTCAAGCTTAAACAAATTAGAGATCTTGTCAAGTCCTCCAAAGCTAATTATGAAGTAAATATAACCTCCTTGGCTAAGGATAATCACAAGGCATTCTTTAACTACATCCAAAATCTAAAAGGGAATACCCAGATATGCACTGAACTGGTTGTTAGTGGCATAATTCATACTCAACCAGAGGTAATAGCCAACCTGCTAGCTGACAGATTTGGAGCAACTTCACCCCCACCCCTGTCTCCTCCAGTCATACCCCAAAGTATACCTGCCACCATTCCTTAGCCTATTATCTCAAGAAAATAGGTCATCTTGGTGGTCTCAAAGGCCAAGAACACAGCATCAGTGGGACCAGAAAACATCACAGGTTGCATCTTAAACAATTTAAAGCATTACCTAGCAGACCCACTTGAATAGCTGTTTAACTACAGCCTGTGAACTGGCTATATGCCAGCAGAATGGAGTACAGTGACAATAATCCTTCTACACAAAGGGGAAAACAGACCCTGGGAGTTATAAGCCCATAAGCTTGACTAGCCTCATTTGTAAGGCCATGGAAATAATCATTATGGACCTTATTAACAAGGGGATAGGTAATCTCCAAACTCTAAATCTAACCCAGTTCAGATTCTTTAAAGTTAGAACATGCCTGTTAAGCATGGATGACTTCTCCGAGAAAGTCAACAAGCCTCTGGACGAGAGAAATACAAGGCATGACACCTACCTTGACCTAGCCAAGGCATTTGATACAGTTCCACACTTAAGTATAGTAGAGAAACTCTCCCATTTGAGAATTAACCCCTTCATTACCAGATGCATACCAACTGGCTCACCAACAGGACACATACTGTCAAATTGGGTGAGTTCACCTCTAGCAAAAGACCAGCCACCAGTGACGTACCACAGGGTTATGTGCTGGGCCCCTTACTGTTTGGAATCTGTTTCTCAGAAGACCAGGCAAACTTAAATGGCCTGTGGATGACTAAATTCACTAATGATTGCAAATTGGGAGCAAACATTGAGTTCCCCAGTGATGTTAATATACTTCAGGGAGTGTTAACACAGACAAATGATTGGTGCAATGGCTACAGATTAAATCTAAATGCAAACAAATGTATTATTATTACCTTTGGGAAAACTGACATCCCTGCTAATTACATTATAACCAGCACACCCCCCCCCCCAAGTGAACTCCCATTGGTGTATGATCTGGGTACTCAGGTTGATAGCAATCTGAACTTTGACCATCATGTATCCACAGTAGTAAGGAAATCCTTCTATGTGGTACATCTTGTAAGTTAAGGCATCACATCTAGATCTAAGGATGTTATAATTCCATTATACTTGGTTCTCATCAGACCAATAATTGAGTAAAATGCTCCCTTTTGCATGTTTCTCACCAGACACCTGCAACAACTGGAGAGACTACAGAAGTTTCTCACCAAAAAATTACAGGGTACACAAAACAAGTCTTACGTGAACAGACTGAAAGCCCTGTCACTGTATTCTGTCTCTTACAGGTTGCTAAGGGGTGACCTGTGCCTGGCTTATAGGGCAGTCTCTGACCTGACCCTGATGGAAATGCTACACATTCATAAATCAAACTGCACGAGGGTCACTCACTCCAGGGATCTTATCCTAGCCTCTGACATGAACAGATCATGCTGGATTGATAGATACATCTCCCAGAGACTGCAACTTCTCTGAATCAAGCAACTAAGTCACATGAAATAGAGCCCCTCCCTGACCCTCTTCAAACACAACCTAGACCAATGGATGGGCGACCGCAAATTCACTTCAGGCTTGGTCCCCATGACCCTCTTAGACAGAGGAAGTTTGTATTAACTACCGTAGACCCTTACCTCTGCAAACTTCACTCACCTAACTACCGACAACTAGGGCAACGCATGATAAATATGGCTAGACTTATAAGAGCTCTGGGGCCATTAGCCTAGTAACCTTCTATGAACCTATGAATCAAGCTTTCTTTCCTACGAATGAGTTGCCTATGTATCTGTCTAAACCCCTTCTGTTTAATCAGTTGTGGTCCTCAGCATGTGTACAAGGTTGGCAACAGGCAACTGCAGTATGTGATGCTAAAAGGCATTTCATGTGTTATTGCAAAATACGGACAGTGTTTGCCTTACACTGCATTGTACATCCAGTTAAACTGTAATTTCCCTTGAAGCATGTTCATATGTAATAAGTCAAAAGATTATTTCAGTAGCTATTACACAAAGAATATGGCCAGGCAACATAATAATAGTCATTCCTAGGTATTCTTAAAGTCATGATTAATCACATTCTGTCAGTCTTTCTGCATACAAAAGTCAAACCCTGCTTCAGCACTGTATTTACATTTACCTCAGAGAGTTTATACCTTGTGCCATACAGAAAGCTAGGGTGAGAGGTGGATTCTCTCCATCAAGTACTGTTTAGAGTGCTGATGGCCATGCATCTCCCCTTAGCCTGTTTGCACTGTAGAATACAAAGCAAATAAAAATATCACTTTTTCCTTCAGCAGAGAACTATGTTTACTCCTAGCATACAGCCACACAAATACAGAAGGCAAGCACAACCCTTCATTTTTGACTTGAGATTTGGAGCTAAAATGGAAAGGGATAATACTGCATACTGATCACCACTGATCACCACTAAACAGTGTGACTTCACAGTCCTGGGTCAGCATGTCAAGTATAATCATTTGTGCGATAACACTTTGCAGCAGCCATGCAAACATGTTTCTCAGCATTCAGAAAAAGGCACAAAATGTAGGTAACCAGTAATAAAAACTGAGCCAGGATAGACCACACACAAAGCCTTTAATGAAACAGCAAAGGACCAACAAACAATACATAGGTACTAAGCGCTTTCCCCCATTCTTACATAGGGCATCTTCAGAGTAAATGTGAAGTTGTATAACATTCAAATTCTTATATCTTGAATTGTTAATGGCCCCTGTGTTCTTAACAAATAGCACATTACAACTCATTGATAGTATTCTGAAATAAAATCATCCAGTACTACTAACAATCTAAAATCGAACATTCTCTATAGTCTTAAAGTGACTAAAAAACTTAATCATGTAAAAACAATAAAAATATCAAAAAAATGCCAAAAAAAGTAATATAATGCATCTAAAACCTACGTAATAAAATCAATGTACACAAAAAAACACATAGAAAAACATAATGAATAACTAACAATAAGTGTTCCCATGCCTAAAATCAAAAACTATATAAAAAAAATGGTAGTGAATAATAAACTGTTACCTATTGTGTGCTAAAACTAGTTGTGTGGAAAGTATACACTTGATGATAACAACAAAATGTATTGTAATGTAAAACAATGATCCTAAATGTGACTTGTTCAATAATACCTTCATAAAAATGAAGGTGTTATATGTAGATAGACCTGTGTTTTAATATACTAGAGATTGAGATGTGTTCATTGATGCCCGTTGGTTTAAAAGCATCAAGTCTTAGTTGCCAAAGGCACTCCTTAACGTCTAGGAGTGTCTTGGCATCCCCACCTTTGTCATTGTATGGAATCCTATCAATGACAAAGAATATAAACTTCTTATAGTTTGTACTTTCCAGGCTATGCATATAAAGAGCATTTGTAGTTTTTTTATTTTTTGTCCGGATTATAGAGGATTTTATTGGCCATAATCTGTTGGTTATACTGGATTAGGCTGGGTAGTTCAAGCCACCCAAGCTGATTTAGATTGATGCAATGATGTGTCCTAAAAGGCAGCCCAGTGGCAAACCTGGTAATGTGGTTGTAGCAAATTGAGAGTTTGTTAAGGACAGTCTTGTTTAAATTCGAGAGTAGAGGGGATGCATACAGAAAGATTGAAGGAAGGTGAGAGCGAGCTATGGCAATTTTAGCTGGAGAGGTTAGGAAGGCTTTTATTCTATAAAGCGACCCTAGTTTTTTATTGATAGTTTGGTTAACATGTAGGTCAAATTTTAGATTATTGTCTATGATGACACCTAATAGTTTTGTAGAGGGGTCAGGGGAGATTATTGTGCCATCATTTGATTTTATGGTAAAGGTGAAAGTGGTAGACCTACGTGTTGGTGAAAATAACAGCATTTTAGTTTTTTGGAGATTTAGGATAAGATGATGTTCGGAAAGCCAGTTTTCTATTGTATTAAAGGTGGTATGGGTATCTACCGCTTCAGGTGTAATACAATCCTGCAACAATTTACATTCACACACACACACAGAGTCAGGAGATTCTCACTGCTATATTTGAACCCCCTACTCATTTGACTCCCACTCATGAGAAACATCTACATGGTCAGATCAATCCCATGTCCTCTTTATCGTCTGTGCACAAATGCATACTTTCTGCAATATACTGCTGAGGTCAACATTTCAGTAATGCACTCTCTCACACCACTAATGCCAGACCTCTCCTGTGGCATGTGTGTATAATGCACTTGTATGTATATTGTGTCACATTGATAGGTAGGGGGTTCAAATATAGCAGTGAGAATCTCCTGACTCTGTGTGTGTGTGTGAATGTAAATTGTTGCAGGATTGTATTACACTTCTTAGCACTGACAAAATTTAGAAGTCCGCATAGCTGTAGAAGTGATTTTAGCACACACATCTCCTTTGCATGACACCGCTGATGTTATCCTTTCAAAGAAGCAGTGAGGCTCACATGCATTGTGTGGTGTGTGCCTATAACAAACTTACATGTACAGTAGATTGTGTGACTAGATAGCTAGGGAGTTTGAACACAGCAGTGAAACTATCCTGATTGTTTGTGTATGAATGTTAATAGATACAGGAATTTTACACCTCTTAGGATTCACCCAATTTAGAAGTCTACATAGCTGTAAAAGTCATGTTTGCACACAGCTGATGTCATCCTTTCAAAGATGCTGTGTGGCTCAGATACAATCTGACTTCTGTGGTGGGTGTGATACACTTGTTTCTAGATTGTGTCAGTTGATAGGTAGGGAGTTCAAATACGGAAATTACTGTCATCTGTGATTTTGTGTGTTTCTTCCTCTTACCATGCAGAACAGGCTGCTTATACATATATGAGGTATATCTACACAGCGTGCTTATGCTGTGGAACCTCTTTTTATCAGAAACATGAGGGTAATCCGTAATGGTGATGTCATCCTTTGAAATGTGCAGTATCCCGGTCATGAAATAAGTCTGTATTTGTACTTGTGTTTCAGCAAACCTTCATTAGCCTGTGATGTTAGCGGTATAGTTCAAATCCTGACATCACTGTTTACACTCAGTATACATGTTGTTAACAGTGTTGTCAGCCACATGTGTTATGTTCATGTGCAAATATTTTTCCTGTTACAAGTCTTTATTGTACATTTCCTTTAGAATAGCTATATTGAAGACTGATGCTGTCATTTGAATATATTGTCATTCCATCACAGTTGTAGTGAAGTACCTCCTTAAGACTGTGGACATGAGATGATGTAATGTATGTTGTTGCCTAAGTAAGGCATGTGTTCCAATACAGGATTATATCTAGATTGTACATGCTTGTTGTTCTACCATCACACTGACAACAGCAGGGAGCTATAAGTGTGTTTGGGTATATCTAGCATCAGGCAGTGTTGTCTGACATACAAGATTCTTTCTAAGTAATTGCAGGGACTCATATTTCTTGATTCATACACATGATGTAATGCTTTCACACAACCTCAGATATGACAATTGTGGATACACTTATACCCTGCCACAGTCATTGATCCCGGTATGGTGTCAATTTTTTCAATGCTTAGGCAAGTGTTCCAAACCAGCAACGAGTGACTGTAAACATGTGTGTGTCCTTACCTGTTCTGCATGAAAGACATACCCCCAATTATACTTTGTATGTATAGAGTGACAGAGGCCACCCCCATCAATTTTAGCAGATAAAACTTTTTGGCAAATAATGTACATACTTCATACAAGTGGAGATTAACAGCCGTGATAACAATTCCACTGTGGTGATAGTGATTAATAGCCATATTGTTATCTGGAGGAGATGTATAAGTTGATGTTCAATTCTAGCATAGGTTTTCATTTTGTGTGAACTTTAACTGACATCACACAACAACCATTACACCATGTCAGTCTTATCCCTTGATATGTTGCAGGAACACCAGTAAACTTAGCTTTGGATTTCATGGTAGTAGACATTTCTTCTGACAATGCATGGTAAGATTGCTACTTTGGTACATGCATTGAGTGCTGTGGTGTACACAAATGTGCTGCAGTTCTTGGGTGGTATGTGTACAGACATACAGAGAAACCTTCCTTGACTTTCGAACATTGATATAGGACTGATCACAATTGTGTGCACATGAGTCTACTTATTTAATTGACATCTGCCTGACATGCTGATATGACATTCATTATCAGGATCATTTCTTAATTCACATATTACTTTCATTTGTTTGTGACAATACCCATTGCTACCTCCTGTGGCAGATACCGAAAATACACAGCTCTGTGGAATACATTGCATCATAGTGTGGTGTTTGTATCTGTTTTCATTTGTCTGCACAATAAATGTGTCAGGCAGGAGTGCCTTAAGCAAGGGTATTACATATGTCACTCTCTGCTCTCACATTTGTAACACGACACACACCTACATATGGTATGCATAACCATTAAAATAGTAAAGTGCATATCTCTCTTCAAGGGCGATCCTCCTCTTACATGTGTTAGGTCTATTTCCATAACATATGCATTTAATACACAGCTTAGTGGTAACATTGATAGGATGAGTTTGATTCTTGCAAAAGGAGATTATGGCTTTTGAGCCATTCTAATTTTCCAACATGTTACATTGACTGAATACATGCTGTAGAAATATCCCATAATGTATGTATTGTGAACTGTCATCTCAACTCAGCATGTCACATTGATAGGATGAGTTTGATTCTTGCAAAAGGAGATTATGGCTTCTGAGCCATTCTAATTTCCCAACGTTATAGCGACTGAATGCATGCTGCACAAATATCCCATAATGTATGTATTGTCCTTGTGAACTGTCATCTCAACTCAGCATGTCAATGACATTTATATGTCATATAGTTCCCTCTGTTACAATGTTAATTTGTATAACTGTCACATCCTATAATATCGTGGCTACTTTTATTTACCTATATTTGCTCAGAAAGTGTGACCACCATTAACTGTTATGACGTGCGTATTGCAAAATTGTATTATTACAAATTTGTCTTCATGAAATAAATACCTTCACATCAATTATCTTACTAAAATTTGAACATTTACCCTCCCCTCTTACATATTTCCATATACATGGCATGTTGTCCTCAGTATAATTTTTCTTTCTGGTAACCCATGTTATTGCAATTGCCCTTTTTGTTTAGCCTCCCCCTTACTTATTTCTGTATCCATGTATTTCATTTAAGTGCACAGTATACTCAGTACACTTTCCCTGCCTGGTACAGCTTGCATTATTTGCCCTGTGTAGCTCTTCATCGTGTCCATGTGAACATGCTTCATAGGTTTGCCCATAGACAATCCTGTTTGTTTACTGTGTGTGCTCATGCTGCACAACATATTTTCTTGCTGCTAGCACTGTTGCTGGTCACAAAACACATGCTTGTATTCATGCAGCTTGAATAAGTGATTAGCACTGCTGCCATTGTACCAACACATAAATATCATGTAGGCTTTGCACAAAGCCTGCACGATTGTTCAAGTATCCCTGCCCATATCAAAACATTACCATCACTCTTCACAGTAGATAATGGACAATATGTAAGTAAGGAAAAGCGGAGAAAAGAAAAGCACTAACAAAACACACGACTGACAAAGTCTAAAATGTTACTCCACAACTCATTCCAAGTTTTCTTATCCACCATTTTATATGATTATCTACTAAGTTTATGTTGTGTCTTCATGATGAATGCCATTTCTATGTTAGCATAACATTTCCAATGGGAAAGCAGGGCAGTGAAAATGGTGGCTTCACTTCTCTTACCCTGTTGAATTCTAGGGTTGTAAAATTACAATCCGATGTGAGACATCTAAACAATCAGTAATGGACCCATGTGCGGTCTGGTATTGGTTTGTGTAACACCTAAATTCAAAGAACCTGTGATACAAACCAGCAACAGATATCCCGGCACTCTGAATTTTTTAAAAATGGCTTTAATGCAGTTTAAAACCACAAAACTAATGAAAATAATAAAATGATGTCAAATTAAGCGCTTTTGTTCCGAATTGACTTTCATGGAACTTCATCAGAGTTCTGAACAGTAGTTTTTAATCAATTCAGAGTGCCTGGATATCTGTTGTAGGTTTGTATCCCAGGTGTTTGATCCATGGTGTGATGTTCATGTGTGGTTCCAAGTTTGCTGTGTAACACCTACGCCATCTCATCAAGTCCCACAGGCTTTTAATCATTAGGCATGTCCATAACAAATGATAGTAATGTGTCAGACAGTAGCCAAAGAGTCAGCAGTTGCCCTGTTACATTAAATATCAGGCCTGAAGCCTCAACAGGAAAAGTGCCAGTGGCACAATATGTCTACAGAAGCCAATTCTGCTAGCTGGGAAGTCTTGGGTTTCCAAACTCTGCTAAGGCAAACTTTCCATTCTTCATAGGTTAAGGGTTATTCTAGCATCTCATTCCATTTATTTAAATAACTTTGCAAAAGAGGGTCTGGCTTTCCATGATGTAGCAAGACAAATGAGTTAATCTGGATAACATTTAGGGTTTCAATGGTGAGATTCACACTAAGCCTAACATCAAAGCTGATCTTATACCAAAACCTATACAGAATCATTCTAGTGTGAAAAAAAATAACACTTGTGTATACTGCATCCAATGAGAGTGTATCAGGGAAAAGTTTTCTTAACCTGGACCCAATTAATCCTGGTATGTTGTAGAAGGTACCATATATTATTCAGATGGAAAATTCCAGTCTTTCTCCAGCACTGTCCGTGCCAGGGTGCATTCAACATTTTCTCTGTTGGTCTACCCCAAATGAAGGTAAAGAGTGTTATGTCCCCTGTTTGTTATTGAGAGGGCTGAAATATTTACCTTCAAAACATCTATGCATCCCTTCTGGGTCTCATATTTTTCAGGATGGGGTTAATATAGGCCAGACATCCAACTGCATCTGTAACTGCATCTCTGCAAGAACCATAATGGTCTGTTAGACTGATGAGCTCTCATATAAACACTGCATAGCACTGCTTTCCAATACCCACTTAGACCTAACCATCACATTTTTGTAGGAATAAACATTCTTTTCCTGTTTACCCATGGTTATTTTTCTTCCTCTATAAAGTCTAAAAACATTTTTTTTGCATCTCCTTTATGTAGCAGGAGAAGGTTGCCTGGGGAAGATGTTCATAGGTTCATAGGAGGTTACTAATCTATTGACCCAAGGGTCGTTTTAAGCCTAGCCTATTACACACATTATATTTCAAAAGAAAAAGTCTCATCAATGCCTAAGATTATTATTAGTAATGACTGTCCATGTACACGAGGGATGTGGGAGCTATTCCTGGCAAGAATTTGCAGTTTCCCATCCATTCATCATGGCTTCTTTTGAACAGAGTCGTAGAGGTGCTCTGCTTAACGTGAACTGGTAGCCTATTCCAGAGAAGTGGCAACCTCTGTCAGATGAATTTGTCTCTCCAGCATCTCCTATTTAAATTGCAAGCCAGATTTAGGTCACTACAGTGGGTAATTCTAGTCCCATTGACTTACAGATGTGCAGCAACTTCATCAGTTTGGGGTCAGAGATTCCTCTCTAAGGCAGGCACAAGTCTCCTTCAAGCAGCCTATATGTTACTGAGTAGAGTGACAAAGACTTCAGTATGTCTGTGTAAGGCATGTGCTGAAGACCTTGGATATTCTTAGTTAAAAATCTCTTGGGTATTTCTAGTTGCTGCAGGTGCCTGGTACAGTGCATACCAAAGGGGGCATTATACTCAATTACGAGCATGATAAGGGATGAGTATAGAAGGGTTATAACCTCTATTGTTCTTGAGGCTATGCCTTTGCTAATCAAATGTGCAATGTAGAATGCTTTTCTTACTACAGTGGACACATTATGGTCAAAGTTTAGGCCACAGTCTACCGGGATAGTGCATTCATCAACCCTGATGAATTTCAAGCTCAGCCTGTTAAAATTGGTTGCTCTGTTTGCTTGGGGCAGGTTTTTGTGCTGCTTAAGGAACATCATAACTTCTGCCACTGTCAAGTAAGCTGGAAAACCTTGCATTCTTTTGATCTGGTCATAGAAACACAATAGTTGGCAGCTCAGTATGTCCTTATATTCCCTAGAAAAATTGGTAGTAAGACAGTCGAGGCCTGGTTCTTTCCCTATCTACAGCAGGTCTATTGCCCACTCAATCTCCTTTCTAGTGATAGGCTTCACTAATTCCTCTAGTTTGTCATCTTGCAGAATTGTAGTATTAGGTCTTGAAATAACAATTAAACAGAGTTGTATGTATCCCCCCCCCCCGAGTTTGCTGGCATATTCTTTCATCATTAGGATCTGATTAATTTTTATTTGGTCTGAATGAACTACTGGTCATCTTTTAGTGCACTGATGAACATCATCTAAGATCATCTGGGCTTGCTTCTCACATGTAGCTGCAATTAGCTTATTGGAAGACAAGCTCCTTACCCAGTGAAGTAGCTTATACCTGTCTCACTTTCCTGAATTGTGGAGTAATGTACAGCCCTCATTTCTTGTGTGCTCACTTTGATTTCCAAGAGCACTGCATCACTATTGGAGGTGTTAGATCTGAACACTTTTCTATATCTCATAATTTGGAAGAGAGAAGCTAAATGTTGATCCTTCTCAGCTCTGTCATTTGCCCATACTTGTCTACTGAAAGCCTTACATCTTGTTTTGAACCATTCCCAGACGGAAAAAAGTATTGCCATTTGGTAACTCAGCAGTATCCCAAAATTTGTTTATGCAAGTTGTAATGCTCTCATAAGTCTTCTCTTGTATTAGAATGGGGTCAAACTCCCACATGTAATAACCTGTAATTCCCCTACCCATTGTCCACTTCAAGGCAAATATTGTATGGTCTGAGAAGGCTGCCAGTGTGACTTCAAGGTCCACAGTCCCTGTCATAACAACTCCACATGCGTAGAAAGTATAATCCACACTAGAGGAGTTAAGCACTCTCCATATATCTATCAGTGGTAATTTTCATATAAAACAGGACAATTCCCTAGTATATTTAGAGAGATAAAGAGTTCCACTAGGGACTCTGTCTACTGCTGCATCAGGAACCACATTGAAATTTCCCTCAACTAGTATACCCATATTAGGTTGGTACATGGTGTTAATACTGAATATAAAAAAATCTGATCATATATTGGGGCTGTCTTCATTAGGACCGCACACATTGGCTAATATTATGTGGGAAACCCCAGTAAACACCTTAGCTACAATGTATCTGCCATCTCCACTTATAAGTATTTTATGTACGTTTCAACTTAGTTGACAGATCAGAATGACTACCCCATATTAGCTGCATTGACACATTATAGTATTTTCCTCAGCAATTGTTTAAAATCTAAGTTAGCTCTTTTTCTTTTGAATTTTGTTTCCTGAAGAAATGCCATACCCTCCTTACATTGTCTTACAGCCTTTACAACCATGGTTGCTTTGTGACAGATGGCTATTCCTTTTCATTCCTCATTATACAGGCAACATGCTGATCACTCCCTTTGCACGATGTATCATCATGACCTCTACTTATGTGATCAAACAGTATTACAGACTAAAACTTGTACCACAGTAATAGCAGAAACAGCACCACTCAAACAGTTTAGTCATTTCAGTTAATGTGAGTGATTCTACTTACGGTCAGTAACACAAATTAAATAAGTGCACTATCCCACATTCCAAACAGCACTTACATTAGATTTAGATAAAATTAGTACAAGCAAAAATAAATAAGTAAATTAATATAGAAAAGTCTTTATCAGAGTGTACCACAGCCTCCAATTGTGCAATCAGATCACAAAAGAGAGTGCTTGAGGTTTCCTTGGAAAATAACAATTTTTATGTATGTCTTGTTAGTACAATTGACATTACAACAGTTTGGTTATTTTTTCCTTTTGTTTTTGGTAAATATCCCCACAATGCCCAGTCCATCTCCTGTTCATCTTGCACAGACCTGTAGTATTAGGCCAGTACTAAAATTGTCCCTAATATACATTTTGACTGCAGCTTTAATTAGTCTTCACAAGAGGGGCGTCTAATAAGAATGGTTTCTTAAACTTAAGGTCCACAGAATGCCTTTTTCCATCCCATCAGATTATGCTGTACTTTTATATTATACTCAACTGTCAAACTTCCTTATTGATGGCATAATTTCCTATTTTTGTTTTACCCTCTGCACCAGCATCTGCAATACCACTCCATGACTACTCCATCTGGATAAGTTGAACAGGGGAAATTTCAGGTACTGTAAAATCCAAGCCAGCCTGCTCAGTTGGCCACCATTACTAAACTGAAGACTACAGGGTTTTAGATTGATAGGAAGCTTGCTTTCACAGAGAGCCTTTGGTGGTTTCTCCAATGAATAATCAACTCTTACTGAAGAAAATATCTCTCGGCACTTCTTCTGCAAGTGCTGTTTTGTTGTGAGATGGAGCCTGATCAGTCATGTTTCCTAGTGCAAAGTGCCCCCAAGCTGTAGACACTCATTACCTCCACATGTGATTTTATTCGTGCCATATGAGGGAATTTCAAAATGCACTACACTTCCTGAGGGATGTGGAGCATTATTTGTACTGTCCCTTTTGTTGTTGTGATCCTTGCAGGGAATCTGAAACTAACCCTCTAGCCTTGTTCCTGCAGTACAGACAAAACAATACTATTTAGTTACATCTGTAGTATAGGGTAGCAGTGTATTCTGGGGTGAGCTTTATTGGGTGTCTAGCCACCAGAAATTGATGGACTTTTTTCAAACTCTTTTTAAAATGTTGTCACGATCATTATAATTAAGACATTTGAAAACAAAATGTCTAGGTTAGTTCAGTTGCCATTCCCAACCTTATAATTACTTCTGTGTGCCTTTTCAATGATCAGGAAGTGAGAGGAGTGCAGCAGTGCACAGATCTCCTTTTTAACAATTGCAGTGGTTCATCACCTTCAACATGTTCTGATAGCCTAATTATTCTCACATTGTTCTGCCTGGCATGATTTTTTCAAGATCATCTATTTTCAGAGACAGGCAATTTTTTTCTTGCATTTCCTGTAACTGGCAGAAATACACTCCAGTAATGACTGATCTTTAAGCATATTATGTTACTTTCCACTGCTGATTTGATACTTAAAAATGTTGCCTCATGTGCTACTGAAGTAAGTTTAATCTGGTGAACTTCCATCGGTGTTTGCTTCGCCAGCATCATTAGTAAATCCAGCGAGGCTGTAATCGCTTTCAGTTCCTCCACAACCATTTTGCTTTTTTCCACCACGCTCTGAGACATTTTCCTCTACTGGGTCAAATTCCAGGCCTCCTTAAGCACTTCGGGGATTGCTGAGGGTATTGCAGTTACTCTGAGCTGTTTTGCAATAACAGTCTAGTAAAGGTATGTGGATAAAACTACTAAAAGGGCATTAGAGGCTCAAGCTGCAGTTTTAAGCTCCCTCCTCTTTTTACAGCCCCATGTGTACCCTTTAAATTTTTAGCTTCATCCTTAGAGTGATGCTTATCGCTGGTGGTAATTGTTCAGAGCAGCAGGATTAAATGAAAAAAAACAGGCTTCAATGTATCAGGTATTATAGCTTGTGTCTCATAGCTGTAGGATGCAAACTGTTCCTCAATCTAGTAGTCTTACAGCGGAAGCTGCAGTACCGCTTTCCAGATGCAAGTTGTGAGAACCAGTTGTGGGACGGATAGGTCAAATCAGCTAGTATTTTGTATATTCTCTTTCTTGCTCTTGCAAGGAAAAGCTGCTGAAAAGAAGAGAGGTTTGTGCTCAAGATTTTCTCAGCCACCCTCACCACCCTCTGTAGTTTCTTTTTCTCAGTAACTGTGCAGTTGCTGAACCATGCTATGAAGTTGCTAGTGAGGGTGATCTCGATAGCTTCCCTGTAAAAAGTGGCAAGAGCAGACAGTGGGAGCCTGGCCTTTTTGAGCTTTCTCATGAGGTGAAGCCTCTGTTGAGCCTTCTTGACTATATGGTTGTTATTAACAGTCCAGGAGAGGTCATCTGAGACGTGAAGGCCCAGGAACGTGGTTGTTTTGACTTTCTTGACTACCTCCCCTTTGATAATGAGTGTTTGGTGATCTGTTGCTTTCTCCTGAAGTCATTAATCATTTATTTGGTCTTATTAACATTCCAGTCCAGACTGTTCCTGTCACACCAGGCAATCAAAGTGTTCACCTCATTCCTGTAGTTATGTTCATCCTCACCACTAATGAGACCCATGACTGTGTTATCATGAGTGAATTTTATAACATGGTTTGAGTTATGTTTTGCAGTACAGTCATGGGTGAGGATGGTGCAGATTAAGGGGCTGTGCACACAACCTTGGGGAACACCAGTATTTAGGACTATGCACTGAGAGGTGTTGTTTCCCATGCACATCCATTGGGGTCTACCAATCAGAAAGCCAAGAGTCCAGTTACATAGGTGCTTGTTTATCCAAAGTTTCACAAGCTTATCCACCAGTTGCATCAGTATCACAGTGCTGAACGCAGAACTAAAGTCGATGTACAGCAGCCTTATGCAGTTGTTTCTCCCTTCTAGGTGTTTTGCAGCCAGGTGTAGTGTGACTGATATCTCATCAGCAGTCAATCAGTTTGCCTGATATGTGAACTGGAGCAGATCAAAGGACTTATTAGACCCGCAGATAGATGTTTGTTCACAATCCTCTGAAAGCACTTCATGACGTTTGAGGTTAAGGCGACCTGTCTGAAGTCATTGAGGCAGGTAGGGTTGGGTTTCTTTGGTAGTGGGACAATAGTTATTTCCTTGAAATCCAAGGAAACTTTCTCCATAGCAAGAGATGAGTTGAAGATGTCTGTCAGTACCAGACATAACTGATCAGCACACCCCTTCAACACCTTGCCAGGTATGTTATCTGGTCCAGCAGCCTTCCTAGGATTCATCTTCTTAAGCTGAAGTCTCACCTTCTCTGAGTTTAAGGCGAGTACTGTCTCCTCTTTGTCAGTGTTTGTTTTAGAAGGTACGGTGGTGTTCTCCTCCTGAAATTTGCCAAAGGAGGAGTTCAGTTCATTTAGGAATTACAAGCTGTCATCACATTGGGGTGTTTTGGTCTTATAGTCTGTGAGCTGCTGTATTCCCTGCCATAGGCTTCTTGTGTCCCTTATGTCTTAGAAGTGGATCTGAATTTTCCTTTTATACTCTCTCTTTGCCACTTTGATGCCCTTTTTCAGATTTGACCTGGTCACCTTTAACCTTTCATTGTCATTTGCCTTGAAAACTGTGTTTCTTCCCCTCAGTAGCTTGTAGACATTCTTGGTGAGCCAGGGCTTCTGATTAGCTCTTACAGTGATGACTTTCTTGGTGGTTACATCTTCCATGCATTTATTTATGTAGGCAAGAACTGATTCAATATAGTTGTCTATGTCTAATTGGAGTTTGTGCATAGCCGCTTCTTTGAAGGCCTCCAAGCAGGTGGTATTGAAACAGTCCTGAAGGCAATCCATGGAACCCTCCTGCCAGACTCTGATCTGTTTAGTTGTTGTTTTTTCTCTGATTTAAGCCACCTTATAGGTAGGCAGAATCAGGATGGTAGTGTGATCAAAGCTGCCTATGTTCAGGTGCTTCAAAGCTTTAAAGGCTCCTTTAGTATTGCTTAAGTTTTGTCTAAAGTATTCTCCCCTCTGGTGGGGAAATCCATATACTGATAAAAATGGGGTAGCACCTCCTTAAGCTCAGCTCTGTTTAAATCACCCGCCATCACATGTGTAAATTCTGGGTTTCTTCTTTGTAGCTCACAGGCAACATTATGGAGTTTATTTTGAACTTCAATGGTGTTAGCACTGGGGATATACACTGCTGTGACATATATCCCACTGATTTCCCTTGGTACATAGAAAGGTCTGCATTTTAGTGTTAATATTTTCACATCTTTGTAGCTGTATGATTGCACCAGCTTACAGTCTTTGCACCATCTGTTATTAAAATAGACGCATACTTTACCACTCTGTGCTTTACATCTATCTGCTCTGAAGAATTAGCCAGTCTAGGTTCATACCATTAGTTACTATGTAGCCAAGTTTCAGAGAAAATGAACAGACAAGTGTCACTCACCTTATTTTTTGTAAATATTGAAAGAGCGTTGCACCACAGGTATTAGTATTTCATCTGAGTATTCAAAACTTGCTAAACAACCAAAATGGCAGAAAGACAGCTTCAAAACAACAGCTTCAATAACAGGCTTTTGCCATGTTGAATCCACAATAAATGAAATATAGAGCTTTGCTGTTGTAAAAGTCAAGTGGCATTGTAATTCCACAGCTTTAAAACATGTGGATGTCATAAAAACAGAAAAAATGAACATAAAAGTGAAGAACCCTTCTTATGTAAACAATGGACAAGCGCTTTCAGCTTTTTCAAGCCTGAAGATTGTCCATTGATCAGTTAATGCATGATTTTCTATATTTTATAGAGTAGATAGGTAGGTATTCAAACCCAGCAATGACTCACTTATATAATTATATGTGTGATTCTAGAGCTAAGTAGAACTGGCATGACCAACAGATGCAATGTGTAAATTTATATCAGGAGAGAGCTCTGCCATCAGGTTCAGTTCCTTCTAGCCTAAACATATACTTTCCAACACAACAATTAGGTCATCCTCTCAAATTTGATCTACCTCATACTTGAAGTAAGACTTCTCCTGTTGTGCCAGCAGATGAAGCAAAGTAAACTTGCTTTTGATCTTTTGTAGACAGTTGTTCAAATCTTACAATGACTATATAGGGTGAATGTATGTGATTACAGTGACAAGGATGACTGAATTCTTCAACATATGGTATGTAGACTTTCACTGAGGCAAAATCTTGACATGGGGAAGGGCTACACACAACTATTTCACTCAGTTTTAGGTCACATACATACCTTGCAAGACAATAATGATGTTATCCATTCAAATAAGCTCTGTCTGACACTTGCAGTAAATATTTTCCTGTGCCACGTGCAGTTAATACACAGTTCTCTAGATTGTAGCTTCACATAGGCAGTTGTCCAAATCTAGCAAGGTCAACATAAATTGAATATAGTAGCATGAAAAGCTGCCTTATGCGGCATTCCTCCAAACCTTTCTATCACTTTTAGGTCAAACAGAGGCATTTCAACACATTGGTGATGAAGGCATCCCATTCAAATAGGTGCTCTGTGAGACTTCCTTTAAGATTTTTCAACAGATACATGCAATTACTACAGATTTCTAAAGTATGTGGACTTACATATGCAGGTGTTCAAATCTGGTAATGTACAAGAGTAAAATAATAGTGCCTAACAAGAATGGCTTACCCAACAGATGATGGTGACACAGCTGACTCACAGCTCTGTAAACAACATGCTAAAGGCTTTTGAACCCTCAAAAATATTTTAGGGTATACTTGACTATTCCAAACATTGCTTAAGTCAGATTTTTAATGGCAGAAGCAGCTGCTACATAGCTGTCTAAAGTGTTGAACTTGTCAGGTAGGGTTTGAATCTGATAATGTATGTCTGTCAGACTGTAGTGGCAGACAGACATGGCTTACCTAATCATTGTTAATATAAAGAACTTATAGTTGTGTTAACTAACATGCCTAAATATTTTTGGGGCCTCAAATTACATTTTAGTGGAGTCTTCCTGGAAATATTTATAATTGTGGAGAGAAAGTGCAACTTTTCTACTCCACTTAATGGAAGGAATATACATTTTAACACAATACTCAGGTTATCCCTTCAAGTATGTGTTGTATGACAACTGTATTTTGAGTTCTTGTATGGTGTCATCAGTTAGTGCATAGGTTAAGAGGAACTTGACTTGAATTGCATATGTTTGTCTCCCATGGTGTATGCCTTGTATTTTGTGCACACTATAGTATTCAAATGTAAGAATGGATTAGTCAGCATTTCTTCATGTGTGACATGCTGCAAAGTGGTTACAAAGTGTGATAGGAACTGTGTCATTGTACTTTTCTATGGTTTTATAGTGGGTAGGTGATGTAAATGCATCAACATTGTTCTTCCTTATGAGCATGTGTGAAGGCTGCCAGCCTAGCTAGCTAGGACTTTGTAGGTAATTCTGTCATTTGTAAATATTAATATAATATTATCCAAAAAAAAGAGATGAGAGGCAGTTAACCAGTTCTCAGTCACAAATTCAAATCCAAAAAGAAAAAGAAAAGTGGAAACACTCTAAAACAACAAATGTTTAATCCAAGTTCAAGTTCACAAGTAAACACTTTCACCTTCAAGGCTTCTTCATGCAAAATAAATACTATCAATTAAACAACATAACTTAAATACATTTTAAAAAGGTCACATGACTCTAATTACACCTTCTGATGCAGCATATTTAAATAAGACTTTAAAGTGAAACTGTCATTAAGACCAGGTGCTACAAATGCTCTCATTCTTAAAATCCATCTCATGTCTTCATTTTCAGTTAAAAGTTTTATATTCTACCCCATAATGGTCTATAAATTACTTTTAAAATCATAAACTTAAAACTATGTTGATCACTTTTCTCTATAATGTGTTTACTAAGAGCATTTGTGATTAATCTATGTCTAATATCACTGAGATGCCAGGCTATGCTCTCTTTAAATTTCCTGTTTGTCATACCCACATAGAAAGCATCACAGATATCACACTTAGCTAAATATATTAAATTGCTTGTGTTGCAATTCCCATATGCATGAAAAACAAAGTCTCTATCTGTCATGGGATATACAATAGACTTCTCTGTGAACATATGCTTACAGTAAACGCAATTCCCACATTTAAATGTACCTTGTTTCACATTTCCTACCTTAAAGAATTACTTGGGTTGCTCCTTATAACATAACATTTGTTTCAAAGTGTTTTTCCTTTTGTACCCAAACGCTGGTGGATCCCCTACTATTTCCTTTAATGTTGGGATGTCCCTTTAAATTGACCAATGTTGCCTAATAATATTTTTTACTACACATATTAATATAAGCCACAGGCTTGTTCTCTTAAATGGAAGAAAATGGTGTTAAATGTTGAACTTCAAAAATGTAACCACATTTAACTCTGCTGGAGGAAAGCTGATAAGTCAAGCATTGTATAATTGTTTGATCTCAAAACTCGGTGCCGAGATGTCTGAATGAAGGAATTTTTCCTATTGTTTTGAGACCAGAGTTAATGGCTGGAATTTACATGTATAATGTCTTTTGTTATGCTGTTTTCCTGACCAGCTGCAAGATCAAAAGGGCTGTTAAACTCTGAGTTCCTGTTAGCCTGGGAAACAGAGAATAATGATGTAATCTGAAATGAGTCAGTGGTACTGTGTTATCAATTTAAAGATAGAGAGAGAGAGAGAGAATCAGAGCATTTTGCATTTGTTTTCAGAACTGACAACATCACCGCCACTGCCTTGCTGTATATGTACGTTTACTTGTTTGTTCTTAGATATAGATAGGAAAAAAGAAGTCTAGTCTAGCTGTTTTCTGTATTGATGTCAGAACTTTTCTACTGTATTGTTTTAAAGATTTCTCTGTGATCTCTGAACTCTTGAAGTATTGTCTTGTGTTTTTATTTATTATTAAATATTTTAAACCTTTTAACTGTGGCTGTTTTATGCAGAGGTAATTTAAGCTGTAGAGTACACTGCATGTATATAGTGATACTGTCCAAGCCACTCTAAATAAGCCTTGATGTTCATCACACTTACCATTTGGATAATAATATTGCACAGTAATAATTGGACACCCTTTAATAAGGGCCTTATTAGTAGTTGATATTAGTGGTCAGTGGAAAGTGATACTACCGTATATTCTGTGCAGAAGGGGGATAGCTGGAGAACCTGTGCCAGCCTTCCCTGTGTTTGTATATAACTCATATCTCAAAGTGTGTGTGTGTGTGTGTGTGTGTGTGTGTGTGTGTGTGTGTGTGTGTGTGTGTGTGTCAGCTACTTGGAGAGGGACATGAAGCACTGGTTGGACAGAGAGGGTGCTGGAGGTTTTATCTTGACCACTAGGCTGTGATCTGGACCCTATAGCTGTGCCAGTGGGGAATCTTATTGGGGATCTGGAGAAAAAGGGAGAAACCAGCCCCAGACTGACTGTGATCTCTGTGTGTTCTTAAGGGAAATTGTACTTTACTGTGTGTGTATTTGTTATCTTTCCCAATGTGGAAGCCCCTCACCAGTGTTAGTGGTCAGGATTGAGGCTCTTTGATTGCTGGGCCACTACATGGGTGTCACATCATGTCCAGTATAATGATATATTAGTTGTGTGCCTTTTAAGACAAAGAACATTAGGTAATCAGTCTTATGAGACAGTTAATGTCATTGTATGTCATTTGTCAAAATCTTCTTAGAATTTGCCTCTGGCGATATGACTCTACCAGCATTCGTGTAAAGTAGGTAATGACCAATGCATGGAGGATACCAGCATTGTTACAGGTCATTGTACAGCTGTTTCATGTAAAAATGTAAATTCTCAACAGTGACTATTTGATGGCTGTGTTGCACCTGTGTGCAAGTTATAGTTGTGTACTGTCAAGCAAGTATTAAAAATGTGTTGCAAATGGCTCACCTGAAGGCATATTTTGATTTGCAACATGATGTTATACTGCATTCTAAGGTGAACTTTGTCAGATTGTATTTAAATGTGTATGTGTGTGGCAGCCTCAGGAAAAAGTGCACTCATAATATAATGGTTACACTGCCAAAACTGCTTTACACTTCAATCACCTTGCAATAAAATAGTTAAACTGTTCATGTAGCAGACATTATTCCACTTTTCAGGCTTACTTCTGTGAACTAACTATCCATGTGTGATCTTCTTTTTACACATACCTAGAGCATGAATATAAGCATATACGGACATAGCTGCACATACAGCACAGATGTGAATGAACTACCTCCCCATGACTTGACTTGAAAAATTTGAAACAATATATTTCACATGACCATGTCCCTCATCTTTCAACTACATACATCTTCTGTGTTATAGTTAGACATCGGTAACAATGCATTGTAACGTATTCATATTATGCTGTTCTTTTTCTGTGGCAAGTCCTTCTGGATTGCACTGTTTGGGTTAATCTTCTCAATATGTCCCCATTATTAGGTAATGGTAATGCACCATTACACCTTCATTGCCACCTTAATACACATATAAGGCAAGGAAAAGTTAAATTTAACAATTCATTTCTCTGTAAAATACTGCCCTTGTTTAATTCCTCTCTATGCATGATAATGGTAGTGAAGTTCTCTGTGAACTACCAACAATATATGCAATGCCTCCTACTCTTACACCCTGTTATTCGTGAACCTCCCACATTTTTTTACATTGCTGATTGGTTCCTCTTAATCCTTTGTAAACTGTGGTGACCCTGTTGAAAAAATACCAAATTATACACAGTTGTCGTTAATGACAATAATTGCAAATGTGGCCTTGTTTTCTTGATGGCAAATGTGTAATAAAGTAACATTCATCCTGGTCTGTCAACATTTCAGTTTTAAAGTCATATACAAGTGTTCCTGTGTAGCCCTGATTATTTCTTGAGTTATTTCTAATTCTGCTAAAGGGGAAAGGGGATAAATGAATCTATAGATTACTAGTTTCTTGTTAGGCTCTCTCTGCATTTTATTTATGTATTGTAAGCTGCCTTATCTTTAATTGTGTCATTTAAATTTACTCATTTACTGAGTTTAACTGTATTTACCATTCTGTGTTTAAACTATGAAGATATGAGCACTGCTGCACCTCAGCTTGGCCACTAACTTGTGTTATAGTCATGAGCAGGTATTACTCAACATCTTGTATAGTCAATAAGTAATTCTGCTCATCATGCAAAGATGGACAATTGCTTATGCTTTGGCATGATGTGTACACGCCTCTTAATGAATCCCCCGGTATAAGTCATTAGACTGACTAATTCTATACCAGATGTGATTAAAGACAAATCATTTTAAGCATGCCACTTACATTTTGGGAAATTAAAACAGTTTTACTCATGCCACAAGTAATTTGTAACCATAATGCCTCACAGATCTGATGTTACTTCTACCTTTAATTGGCCGTAAGCACCTGTTTTGCTGCTTGAAAATACAGTGTAACTTTGAAGTTCTTTATTAACTACATAAGCCCACTGAACACAAATGTCCCTTTTGAGCTGTACCCCATAAGCAGTGACTGGTCAAATGACTTGCTCAGAGTAACACAGCAGATAAAAAGAGGTGGAATAAATCATACCCTGTACTCTTGAGTGTAGGAAGCAACCTTACAGTTCATATCCCAAATCCTCTGCACTATCAGACAAAGGGAGACACTAATTACCAGTTTCAGTAGCTTATTTTGCAAATATTATTGAAGTTATACTTCCTGCTGCAAAAACATTCCCCAGTGTATTTCTTTCAGCAACATAATACATTCACTATGAAGTTCATTGATAATCAGCCGTTCATCAATTCACTATGCATTTCTATGATAAACAAGCTTTTACCAATTTGATTTCATGTAAAACATTCGGTAATGCTTGCCATTTTACACTATGTTTCATGCAGTTCACAGTCACTCCTACATGCCATGAGTCATGCACGCCTCACCCCATATCCGCATCAGGGGGATTAGCTTACCATTATTGTGGCTAATACCCCTGCTTCCTGCAGGGCTTTTGACTTTGGAATATATAGCACATCACAGTACATGTCTGGCAGTTTTGGCCAACCTGCAGTTTTTTGTGTAGGTCTTTGTGGTAGCTGTGCCATTTCAATCTTATTATATGTTTTACTCCATATATTACTTGTCTTGCTATCCTACAACAAAGTCTAGTGTGTAGAACCATAAAGCGGGTTCTGCTTATCAAATCACCTATACTATTACTCTGCCCAGCCTCTAGCTGTCCATGGTGCTTTTCCACAATCATTGGTGCTGGGATAGAGGATGGGTTTCATGCTTGTTAGCAGTTGGAGTAGTTGTTTATGGACAAATGTGTATTTGGAAGGCAAGGACAAGTATAGAAGTTTCTATAGCTTTGTTTACATCAATTATAAATGTTCCGATAGAAACAACATTGAAGAGTTAGGCATGGCAATAGAGCCTTACAAAAATGTAACTACATAATGGCAGCTATCAATCACAGAACCAAGTCAGATTAGTTGTTCATTCTGTAAGGGTCTATATTAATTAATTGAAAGCTCATTTCAGTGAACCTTTCTTCACCAAACCCTAACCATCGAATGTTCATTTCAGCGAATGTTCATATCCACGGAAAATTTACTATGGGAAAGGAAGCACTTGGCCAGCAGCAAAAATTTGCCATTTTCCCACTGTAGTGCTGTCTCAGAGTTGGTATATATAGTTAGGGGGGTGTGAGGGGTGAATCTCTTCACTTTGGTGGGTTTTACACATTGTGGTGTCTGTTCTGGTGTTGTTTTGGCCAAGTGCTTAGTTTCCCTGTTTAAATTTATTTTCAATAAGAATGTTAGCTGAAATGAACATTCGATGAAGAAAGGTTCACAGAATTGAACCTTCAATTAATTAATATAAACCCTTCTGTACAGTATATGTTCTCGGCAGCAGTACACTCCTAAAATACTGCAACATATGACTTCTTTAATAAAAAAAAAAAAAACACAGCAGATGATGGCTACATTTTTGTTGCTTGAGTTTTATTCCAAGAAAAATGAATTGTCAAAAGGGCTGTTTTCTCCAAAGGCCATTGAATAGATCAATAGAGCAAATTGAGAGCTTGCTTGCTTTCTGATTAAATCTGAGGTAGAAGCAAAAAAAAAAAATTCTTACAGAGTCCAAAAAATGTGCACTAATGAATTAATTGAGATACAAGCAGAGATCTGTATTTGGCACAATGACTTTTCGATGCATTTAGTTTGCTAGCATCTTACATAGGTTCTGTGAAAAAATGCAGTAATACGAATAATTATGTGACAGCATCATAACATAGAGGTAACTATGGCCCAGGCATCCTAGGTTTGATTAATGGCACAGGCATCTGAGGTGCTGGCAGAGAGGGGGTGAGTATGCCATCCCTGGGGGGGGGGGGGTATTGTCTGAGTGGCTCCCTAAAGGGAGGTGTGGCTTATGGGTGAGTAACTCTCAGACTTAATAGACAAAGTCAGAGTACGGTTAGAGAAATGATGGTAAGTCATTCATAAACCCCCTGGCAAAAGCAGTCACCAGGATGCCTTTGTGATCCATGCCAGCCCCAGCTCTTTATTGGAGAAAGTCTGGGAGTGGAAGGAAGAAGCTAATGGACCTGCAGATAGATGGGGGCACTAGGATGTCTGGCAAAGCATGAAGCAAAAAGAGGAGTAAGACTACAAGAATAATAACAATAATTCTTTCATAACTTGAACACTGTATCTGGTATAAAACTGAAGCACATTTTATGTAGTTAAAACCTAAAAAAATGAAGCAAAGTGATGTTATGACAGTAATATCTAGTCTACTAACACTCTGCTTGAATTATTTAAAAGTATTATGAGGCATATGCATGGGCAGATCCTTTTATATAATAATAAATAGGTACTTAATAACTACTGGGGGAAGGTGATATGAAAAGTAATAACACAAGAAACTGGGAAAGGTGATATGAAAAGTAATAATCAGCACAAGAAACACATATTTATCATAAATGAGACACTCACATTTTTCCCAGGTTGAATGACAGATCTGCAATAGTGCCATTTAAGAAGTGAACAACTGCTGAACATAGCAGTAGTGGCAGATTTAACCATTAGCTTTGTTAACTGAGGCACATTTATCACTGTCTTAAGAATACAGTGTCTGCAGGCAATGCCAAGTAAACAATATGAGTTTAATAATGTTCTCCTGGATTTTGAAAAAGTATCTCATGTTTAAAATATACAATTCCCTTTTTATTATTACTTAGAAAATATACTATTTCTATGTTTATTTGATGCTCACACACACACACACACACACACACACACTCACACACATGTTTCACGTGTATTTGATTTGCATTTTGGAGGAAGAACTGTCTAATGAAGTAATATGAGTTTTAACTGTTGAACTTCTTTACATGTTTGCATATTTCCACTGTTGTAAACTATGGATGACTTCATTCGATCCTTCAGTTCCAAACATACCTCTCAACCACTTAGAGCAAGAAATCATGACAAAGCCATGGATAATGTGGGGACAAAGGCCCCAAACTAGGGAAAATGTTTAAATATTGCTCTATCAAACTTAAAAATTGATAGAATAACAGGTTTTTCATTAACATGGATTTTCTAATGGGTGTGTAGTCTGAAACTCAAATGTCTGTTATTTTTTTACTTCAGTCCTCAATTATTTGCTAGGCATTTATCAGAAAACAAAAAATGTTATGAGGAATATACCAAAAATTATGAGGCAAAAATCTGGACATTCTGTAAAAATCTGGACAGTTGAGAGGTATGGTTCCACAGTGTGAAAAGGCAATATGCAGGTACTTTGCACAGGCTGGGATTCATACACAAGTGCTATACACCTGTGCAGTCCTATTTTTTAAGGGAGAGGGCACAGTGTGACGTGCATCATCATCATCAAACATATAAAGCACTGAACTGTGCCAGCAGTCTGAACAAAAGACTACATATGGAAACAGGGGTATAGTACTAATAGGAGAAACCACAATAGGCTGCTTCTGGGCAGGAGGAGTGCTACAGTATGGTGAGTGACTGATGTGATGGACATTACAATGAAGGTAGCGTATCAATCTTATTAGTCCAAAGTAGTGCCAGGTAGCCGAATCTCATGACCATCCAGCACAAGAAAGCTAGCATGGTGGCCATCAGATAGACCACTGTGAGGATGCATATTAAAGTGCAAACCTTTTTCATCATATAAATAGGAAGGAAACAGACAGGAGAGTAGAAATGTAAAGAAAAACAAGCAGAAGGACACACATAAGGGTAACCATAAGGTATGAATGGTGGGTGGAAGGAAGAGTAACTTTTTAAGTTGGGAAATGACTCAGTTTCACAAATAGAAAAAGGTAAGTGGGAAACGTAAAACGAGAAGGTCACCAGTGGGATACAGACAGAAGGTCATTTAGTGGTGGTGGACAAGCAAACATAAAACAAGGACTCAGACAGATTAGGATGGCATAAATAGTGGAAAATACAGTGGAGATAAAAAGACATACAGTGTACAGACAAGGAGTTGTTGCTGTTGTTGTTTGTCTTTCGGCTTTTCCCGGTTAGCAGTTGCCACAGCGGAACTCCGGTCTGCTAATGATTGGCAGTTGTTTTTTTATTGTGTCGAGTTGCCAGCCCGATGCCCAACCTTCAACAAAGGCATGCCCATTCAACGCATGTCTTTCGAATGCCCACTCAGCCGCTGGGAGGACATGGAGTAATCAAGAGAATTAGATCATGAGCAAGGAATGAAGAATGACACATAATAGAGGGACAAAAATACCAGGATAGGAATAGGGTGAGATCCTGGCATGCCTGGGTGCCAGGCTAGACAAGAGGGCATTAAACCCAGATATCACCTACCACTGTGGTTGATGTTAAGATTCTGTTGCTCCTCCAGTGGCTAGATTGGGTGGGCTTTGCCAGTCACACAACTCCACAACTCACTCACTTTAGAAAACATTTTACATTGAAAAGGTTGCCATCTAACTGCTGATACACCTCAACTACCACCTGTCTCTGCAAGGGACTTTGAAAGAATAAGGCAGAACCCCTCTGAATCACTGCCCAACGAGAAGTCTTCATCCCACTCATGGGAAGTAACCATGTAGGACACCACTGACTCCTCCGGGTCACCTACCACCACTGACCTACCATCTCCCAGCTGAGAAGCAGCCCTTTTGACCACTGACAACCCAACACAAGACACTTTTGCTAGAACAGATCAAGGTGAACATGGCCACACATCCTTCTCCTCCACTACAACCACACCTTTCAACCTCTTAGTACATGGATTCTGGACAAAACAGAAAACTAGGAAAGGGACAGAAGTCCACAATCAAGGACAAAAGTGGATAAAACACCTTTATATTAGCCTGTATTTTCTGGATAATACAGAGTCAGGAACTCAGATTTCTGTCATTATTGACTGACTGCGGCCTTCAATGATTTGTCAGAAAACCACAAATTAAAGAGGGACAGACTAAAATAAGAGGCAAAAATATGGACATTCTGTGAAATTCTGGACAGTTGTGAGATACTTGGACCTGCTTAAGGATGACTCAGAAAAAAAAAATGACACTGATTTGCGAGTAACACAATTTGCAGATGCACAGTAGACAGCAACAGACAACAAATAAATCCTGTTACTGTTAGAGTTGTTCCCTCCTTCTGCAACATCCAGCCATATTCACTTCCCATTCCTGTGCAACAACAAACAAAACGCACTTCTAAGTTTACGTGTAAACCATGCAATATATAATAACAAGTTAGTACTGTAAAAAAGAAGTAAAAAATAGTGTTATAGTACATCTCTGTCTGTCTCTCCTTAAGTTGTACCTCCATCTCTCAAAGCAGATCAGGGTGGCTCTGCTTCAAGTCGCTATGCCAGTGCCAGCACTGCTCACCTGAACAGGTAATACTAATGGTATCACTCTCCAAATTGACAAGCTTGTCCTAGGCATCTGCCTTTTGTCAGGGCTCACCAAACTGCCCTAGCAGATACTCCTGGAAGTCCCTGTCCAGGAAGAACAAGAAATTCCTGCTCTGTATTGCACATCAGGCTGGAGATATGCTTTCCACAGCACCAGTAATAGGCAAGACCCCATAATCGTATCAGCCTGAAGACCAAAATCGTAGCTTTATGTGCATGAACACACAATTTAGATTGCATGCCATACAATGTGGCACTGCACAGTGGTACTACACTATTTCTGTTCCATAACTCTCTGGTGTTATTGGTGTGCATATACTAGATGCATGAGAATGTTGGTTATACATCTCATGGTAACCTTGATGCACATGACTACCTTCAACATGCCTGGACAGTACACTGTACAGAACACCCCTAACTGCCCTGCCATCCTAATCTACTCTGTTACCTACTTTTTTGTGTATGTTCATCTCCTCACACTTCCCAGCTATTTTTTTCACATCCAGGCCATTAATTCATCTCTGAGTTTGTTCTTTTACAACACAAGTTAATTCCTCACATTGTCTACCATTTCATGTTTTTTGCTGTACTTACCTGTTCCTTACACTAGTCACATTTTCTCATATACTCAGTTATCTGTGGAGACACTCCCACATTTCACAAAGCCATATTCCTTTACTAGTTAACTCTTTTTAGAATATAGTGTTATCATCACAATAAGCATGATTGATATATACTATTGTGCCTCTACAACAATTGCATTTTTGTATGTCTGTTTTTTTGTTATAAATATCTTGGGATAATGTTGGTCTCCTGCGCTTCTTAATATCAGCAATTTCTGATACAATATCTTGTATCTGTTTTCTGTTGTAACTCTTATTTATATCTCAACATGTTGTAACATACTTTATTATTTGATTTATTTTTATTTATTTTACATTTGTTTACCAGGATGGTCCGACTGGGACAGTGACCATTTTAAGCAGAGGTCTGGGAAGAAAAGCTCTAGTATAAACTTAGATACAAATTATCACAACAAGTAATTGAAATTATAAACAAAGTTGACAAAATAAATGAGTGTTAACACATTTACAGGATAAAAATATAAAAACAAAAATATATACATGGTATCAAATAGAACAACCCCAGGATTCATGAAGCTTGTGCTAGGTGCAGGTGTAGCGTCGGCGTTCTAACACCAAATATGGCCGTCGAGCTGTTTCCATGTGTACTACCTGTACGCTATGCCCGCACAACTCCTGAGCCATGTATGCTAATAACCCCATGTGCAGCAGTGTAGCAAATGAAGGTATGCAGCGATTCAGGAAGTGGTGCAAGCGTAGTGTAAGCATGCAGAAATGTAAACCGTAGAAAACTATTTACATTTTTGCAAACATAAAATCGGAGCCATGACAGCCGACCAAACACATGTATTATAATGTTAATATATGCCAACGGCTAAATATATAGCCATTGGCATAAAAAAAATGTACAAAATATAAAATTAACATTTAATATATATAGTCGCACTATCACGACGTGGAAGCACAGGGCAGCTGTGCGCAAAGAGGATCGCAAGGAATATATAAAAATATAGAATAAAACTGCAATGAAACACAT
This sequence comes from Protopterus annectens, assembly GCF_019279795.1. Lineage (NCBI taxonomy): Eukaryota > Metazoa > Chordata > Ceratodontiformes > Protopteridae > Protopterus > Protopterus annectens. The sequence continues at coordinate 1,652,637,415 of NC_056725.1, forward strand.
ATCACGATTTCCCCATAATAGTCAATGGCAGGCATGCTACACCATACTCATGGCACAAGGGTTGCTAAGGGGAAGTGACAGTATTATGCGCAGTAGCTAGGAATTAGTAGGCAATGCCATGCAAATGAGAGGAGAAATAGTGAATCACAGATTCCCCACTAGTGTAAGGATGCACCTCACAGCGTGGCATTATAACACCGAGGTGAGCCTTTAAGATAAAGATGACATCAAGAGAGGGGTGTGTCACCATTGCTGTAAGCACATTGGACTATTGCTAAACCGGTCTGCCCCTAGCTAGGCAAAGCTGTAGGATAGGGGTGTGTCGAATTGCCCATAGCTATGCTTAGCTGAGAGTACACAAGGTAACCAAGTATGCATGTGAACGGAGAAGAAAACGTGAGTAAACCCGGTAAATGGGTATGTGCATTGCGCACTGCACCTGAAACAGGAAGGATATAGGAAAGAAATAGAAATAAGGAAATGCTGCAGCAGTGAAATTGGAGCACAAATGACTAATTAACACCTAGGAGTCTACAGTGGGCGATTGACAACAGCTAGCAAGGCTGCAAGCAGTTACCTGCAGAACAGGGAAGGGGAGGGGCTGTACTGCAAAGAAAACAGCAAAGTGTCAAAGCAGAACAAAGGCGATATGCAGTATATCAGCAACAAGGCACATTTCACCATGACTGGGTAGAGAAAGTAGAAAACAAGAAAGACGGCAGGTGGATGCATGTCTGATAATGGGATGGCATCCAGGTCTAAAAGTGAATTAAAGGGCAACAGATTAATCAAGGCAGGCAAGTAGATCTCCACACTAAAGGCCCTACACTTGCAGTACTCATTGCAAAACCCATAATTAAGATATGCAGCAGCTGGAATAGCTCATACACACCTACTTACAACAGCAGCATCCATAGCACAATACTATAAAGTGTGAAAGCACCTCACACACATTTGTGTATTCCCATACACTCTGCACCAGTGGTGTATACAGATGGGGAACTTTTATTATGTACATGTTAGGGGCTGCCATAGCTTTGATCCACCAGCATGTGTTGGAGACTGAAGGTGGTGTGGAGGATGATGCACATGACCACCGCAGGCACCAGAGGAGGAGGAGAGTGTTCAGACCCAGGGTTACCTACCAGGGGCTACATGATCTGGAGATAGTAGCGCATTACAGGGCAGACAGGGACACCCTACAGCAACTTGTGGAGCTGTGCCGGCCACGCCTCAGAGCCAGAACAAACAGAGGGGAACCCATCCCAGTGGATATGAAGGTATGTGTAAGCCTGAGAATACTAGCTACAGGTACCTTTCAAAGACTAACTGGGGATATCATGGGTATCTCAAAGGCATCAGCATCCAGGGTACCACACCAGTTCCTGGATGCCATGTTACCACATGCCAATGAGCACATATACTTCCCCCAAACGTAGGAGGGGTTGGCCAGCAATATGCATCTTTTCCTCCATGTGGCAGAATACCCAGAGGTACTGGGTACAATAGACTGCACACACATACACATCAAGTCACCACCCAGTGAGCAGGGAAGGCGCTAAATAAACCACAAGGGATACCCCTCCATCAACTGCCAGGTCATGTGCAATGCCCAGGGCATTATCATGGATGTGTGTGCTGGCAGCCCTGGAAGCTATCATGACTCCCACATCTGGCAAGCCTCACAGCTGTATTGGTTATTTGTCAGGGGGGACATCCCAAATGGCCACCTGGTGGGGGATGCTGGCTATGCACTGGAACCATGGATGATGACTCCCATCAGAAATGCACACACATCCATGCAGGAATGCCATAATGAGGCATATGCACAAACCAGAATCATCATAGAGCATGTGCTTGGGATGCTGAAATCACGGTTCCATTGCTTGGACATATCTGGTGGAGCCTTGCAGTACTCTCCAGGCACATGTGCCCACATCTTCATAGTGTGTGCCATGCTACACAATATGGTCCTGCGGAAATAGCTGCAGCAGGGACAGAATGGTGAAGGCCCTCACAGTCCACCACCATTGCCAAGGGCCCCACAGGCACAGAGGTATTCAGACCATGAACACCCTGAGCCAGCCCCAGTAGGCAGACAGAGGCATGCCCAGTATGCCCATGCCTTGGCAAAGAGGGAACGCATAGCACACACACTGACAGTGTAGGCACCTAGGGACTGACACCTTTCTCCACTTGCACATACAGTAAAAATGGATGACACACACACAAGACTACCTGTAAATTGTCATGTATAGGCAGTCTACTGTGTGCATCCAACATAGGCATCCCTCAATTATTGCACACACAACAGCCATTGGCACAAGGTAAGTCAACACCTGAACAGTAAATTAAGCTATCAGAATATGCAGATACTGTATGTATAGATTCGTAGATAGGTACTTGGCCAACTGCCAGAGGCCATTCATAAGGCCAGCCAAAATGTGTCAGCTTTTTCCACCCCATTGATTCATTAACTGTCCCTCTGTGGAGCAGAGCCAATGGTGGGATCCCTGTGGTGCATCTACTATTCCCCATCCACCCTTCAAGGTTTCTCTTGCAGAGTGTTAGTGAGGGGCTCTGTATAATGTAGTTAGGGATGTTGTTCCAAAGTATGAGGAGTGTCTGTAACAGGAAGCTGTCCCTCCAGCATCCTCCGGTTATTGTTGTGGCAAGGTCAGCTCAATACAGTGTGTGGCTCACTGTGACATGGATTCCCATAGGTGGATCATATCCATCAAGCCTGAATTCGACATGGCTGTGTTTGTCAGTGGAGATCATCTCTGGGTAAATGAGATGCCACTGAGTAAAGCAGGAGTTTATTCAGTCCAGCTGCATAGACCATATGTTGGAGGCCAGTATTCCCCTTGGTGAGGTACATTTGTGGACCCCCCCAAGCTGTTGGACGTGTCCTCTGTGGTACATCCCACATGGGTTATTATACCCTATGATGGGACTGATGAGTGATGAGTAAATGGGCACTATAACCCCAGTATGTCTAGATGGGAATCCTTTAGTAGTCAGATGGCCTACATAGAGGGATGTCCTAACTACTGTGGAGATATGATTGTCACAGGGGAGATCACTATCTACCTTATTCCCCAGATTCCCCATTACCTCATCTGTATTAAAGTGACTGCTGCTCATGTGTTAATATGTGGGTGCCAATTCCATAATGGCACTAGGCTGTGTCATTGGCACCCTGTGACATTTTCTGTGAGGCTCCTTGAGGGATGTCCATGTCAGCTGGACTATCAATCATGGCTCCCAGTTTGCAGTCATTGCCAAACATGGTCTGGCGTAGTCCATCTGTGTTTGCCTGTACATCTGAGATGTACATGACAAACAGTAGGGCTCCCAGGACTGAGGCCTGTGGAACACCAGTTGTGACTGTTCAGGAGTTGGACCTGGAGACCACTAGTTGTACCATGTGGGTTCTGTGTGTAAGCCCGTTGGCAGTACAACTTCTGATGTATGGGTGAATGTACAGGCTGGTGTGTTTATCAATAATACCTGAGTGGGACATGGTGTCAAAAGCCTTGTTGAGGTCCAGTTAGTATGTGTGAACCACCTACCCTGTCATTTAATGTCTTGGTGACTGTATGTAAGACGTCAAACAGGTTCAGTAGGCATGAAGTGCACTCAACCAAGCTGACCTGGGTTGGGTCACATGTTCAAAGGTTACCAATGTCGTTGTTAATGAGTGCCATGAGGATGCAAACCATACCATTGCAGATCAGGCTAGTCAGGCTTATGGGGTGGTTGTTTCCATGGTCAGTTGTGATTTCACTGTGATGGAGTGGAATAACCGTTGCCACGCACCATTGTATGGACATGTAGCCTGTGGAGAGGCTGAGGTAGGAATGCTTAATTAGGTGATGTCAGGTTGTCTTGTACAGTTTACCAAAGAAAGAATAAAATAAAACACTATAACCAAAACCAAATGAACCGAACACTGAATGGACAGAAACGGAGTACAAAAACTGTACAAATTAGCCAAATTTAATAAATCATTTGATTTAATTAACCATTTTAGTGCTTTCATCTCCTAAGAAACTTCATCAGCACTGTGTTTGTTTATTTAAAAAAATATTTTTGTGTCTGTTATTATCTTTTTAAATTGACAAATTGATCAAATGTGATGCCACAAGACTTTTAGTATTTAAATGTTAATTGAATTAAGTTCAGGTTTTATTTCCGATGAAGTCTCTTTGGAGATGAAAGCGCTAAAATGGTTCATTAAATCAAATGATTTATTAAATTTGGCTATTTTGTACAGTTATCGTACTCCGTTTCTGTCCATTCAGTGTCCGGTTCATTTTGGTTTTGGTTATAGTGCTTTATTTTATTCTTTCTTTGGTATATTGTGGATTATGCTGGTCGCTCATTATGGACACCCTGGAGGAATTGAATTTATCAGGGACAGTAGCTGCTGAGGATACCGGAGTGGAACTTAGACAACTTCGTGGTGAGGTTTCATCTTTAAAATGTGAACTTACAAGACTTTTGGAATTGTTTACACCCAAGAAAAGTTGTGCTACCGCTAGGCATTCCTTTATGGGCGAACGGGTCAACTTCATTCCTCCTGGATATCTTGGTTACGGAGTTTGTATGGGGACAGATTCTAACTACCTGCCTCTTCCTGCTATTTCTGGTTCTGGGAATCTAGCGAGTTGTGCGGGCAACATGGTGACGACTTCTACTCAGCGTAATGGGGATGTGATACACATTCCTTCTAATCAACGCAATGGGGATGCGATACCCATTCCTTCTATTCGTGAAGGAAGTAATTTTGATACTGTGGTTAATGAGGAGTTATTGGCGGAGAAGAGTCCTAATAATTCTGATATTCACCGTGAAGTGGTGCATCCTAAACAAGGTATTGTTTCCAATATCGTTAGTGGCCATAGAACAGTTTTTCATAAGGAGCGTGTACAGGTTGCTCCAGAGACAATTGGTGATTGTGAGCAATTGGACATTAATAACAAGTTTGAACAAGTGTTTTTTAAAAAGTATTCATTTACTAATACTGAAAGTCAACGGTTGGAAGACGCTAACACTCGTTTAACACGCCAACAGGGCTTTAATGGAACTTCTTTAAAAGATTTTATTTTTTATTTAGAAAAAATACCCTTTAAATATAAAACCACCGAGATAGATATTGCATATTTTAAACAGTGTATAGAGTTAAAAATTGTACCCCAAGGTTTAAGAATATACAAATTTCCTTTTGGTGTTACGTATTCTGAAGAAGTTATGAGTGATTATGTTCATTATTTTGATGAGATTGGGTTGGGATTAATCAAAAAAACTTTGTTTTACTATGAAAAACAGAACCAGGAAGTTTTATTGGAAGTTCAAGAACTAGATAAAAAAGTTAAAGATGATTTGTTATTTCCTCAATATAGTGCTTTATACTTCAGAATGTTAAACAAGGTTGATAAAAGATGTTTCAACATTTTTCAAAAAAAGAAGAGTAAACTAGATAGGGATCAGAAAAGTTATTTTAATAAACAAGTTTATGTACTCAAGGTGGATAAGGGAATGGAACGGACACAAGGTAACAAGGAAAAAATTTTGGGCCAGTCTGGGCATTTGACAGAGAGACATTTTGATGAATTTAGAACACCCAGATATAGTGAAGTAATGGCCAGTAATGTAAGAAGGCAAGATAATATAGATGATTTATACACTTCCCAAGATTTTGAGGGAGAGGATTTTCCAGAAGTCAGACGCTCCAAGAGACTGGCACAGTTTTATACGGAAAAGGGGGAATACAACAGACACTATTATCCACACAAGAGGCATTATTAACTGAAGGTAATAGTTTCAATGCATCTATCGTACATTTAGATAATATAGTACATAAGAAGGATGGATTTACTATATACAATTATTCAGACAAACTCATTGTGGATGATTATTTTAAATTATTTTCCAAGGGAGTCAAATTTATTCCTTCTAACCCTGGAAATTTAGTTGAGAATATTACTTCTTTAAAGTTTTATACTAGAAAACTAAATTTGGAAATCAATTTAGGGTGTCATGACAAAACTATGGATGCAGGTTTTCCGAATTTAGTTTTACCAAAGAAAAAAAGTACATACAACCCCATTTTACATCCCTTGGTGGAAACCTATGAGAAGTTGGTTATGGAAGATATCTACAATATTTATAAAAACAACAACAAAAGAGATTATTATGGAAATCTGACCAAGGATGAATTATTTAAAAATTTAAGAATGGATAAGAGTATACGGGTTATGATTCCAGACAAGTGGGGTGGAGTTGCTATATTTCGTAGTAATGATTATTCTGACGAAATGTTAAAGATATTATTTGATAACAATACCTATATAGGAATTTCAAAAAATCAATCAATATAGCATATTCGAGAATATATTCTTATTTGGAAGAATATTTGTTAAATGGAAGGATAGATCAGGACACTTATGAATTCCTCTACAGGAAAGATCCCCTGGTTCCGGTCTTTTTTGGTATCCCTAAGATACACAAATGTATTGACAAACCACCTTTTAGGCCTATAGTGGCGGCCAGGGTATCTAAGATACATCCAATTACAGTATTTATAGATACCTGTGTGCAACATGTTACAAAAAAAGTTTCACACTTGTTAAAAGATTCTTGGGAATATTTGAAAAATATCAAAGAAGCTTTTTTAGTGAGGAAGTGTTCTTTCTTACAATTGATATTAAAGACCTTTTTACTTGTATTCCCAAAATGGAAGGTTTAACATTTTTTGAAGAGGTATTATTTTTATACTCTGAGCTTGAGAATGACATGATTAAATTAATTTGTGAGTTTATGAGTATTGTCTTGGACAATAATTTCCTTTGGTTTGAAGGAGAATACTATCAACAAATCAAAGGGGTCCCTATGGGAGCAGCATGCTCTCCTGTTTATGCCAATCTTGTTTTATTGGGTTGGGAAGATAAATATGTTATTGGTGGTCCATATTGGGGTAATATTAAATTGTATTTACGTTACCTGGACGATATTTTCATTTTATGGTCCGGTGAAGAAGAAGAAATTACTAAATTTATGGAATATTTAAATTCCACAGCCCAATTCCTTCAGTTTATATTTCAATATAACAAAGACACTATCAATTTTTTGGATACTACCATTTTAAAAAACAAAGGGGTATTTAAATCTTTAGTATATAGAAAGAAGACCTTTTGCAATGCTTATTTGCATTTTGAGAGTGAACACCCCTTGGGACAAAAAGTTAGTATAGTTAAAGGACAAGCAATAAGAATTGCTAGGATGACCTCACACAAGGAGGACTTAGCTAAAGAGTTTAACAATATTTTTCAAATGTTTTTGGAAAGAGGTTATCCAAGAGATTTGGTAGGAAATATTCTTCATGACATTTATACACAATGGGGTGTTAGATACAAACCTTTATTAGGATCTAGTTTACAGGAAGAAGTACAGGACAACAAGGTTACTGGTTTTAACAAATTTACCAAGGCCTGTGTTTTACAATACAATAGTAATATTGATTTGGTCCAGGAAGCCTTTGTAAAAACTTGGAATATTTTCAGGACTAAAAAAGATATTTTAGAAAAAGTAGGACACAGACCTCGATTTATATACAAGGTGGGTTACAATATTAAACAATTATTAGAGAATAAAATAGAACATTTCAGGGAGGTCAATAAAGGTACAAGGCCGTGTGGCAGGTGTTCATATTGTACATACATAATGAAGGAATCACATGTTGTGTTAAACAATAGTGTTAGGAGTAAAGTTTTCTTTAAGAAGGGTAACTGCAACACTAGGGGGTAGTCTATTTGGCTTGGTGCATTACTAGTGGACATTTCTATGTGGGCAAAACTGAACGTATGCTCAAACATAGAATTTATGAACACCTAAATTACATAAAAAACAGGAAAACCACCAACGCCTTATATAGACATTCCTTGTGTTGTGACAATTTTGAGAAATACATGTTCGGAATTTTAGAAATAGTACATATTAATCCCAGAGAGGGGGATTGGAAAAACATTTTAAAGAAAAAAGAGAGCCAGTGGCAACTTAGACTGACAGCTATGTTTATGCCAGGTCTCAACGACTATGTTTCCCTGGCACCTATGTTGCATGAAAAAGCTAACATTATATAGTTGCAACAACAAAAATCTTCAAATACAATAAGGTTTTATTATTACATTCAAAAGTAGTTTATTAAGTTGTTTTTGGGTAGTTTTACATAATTGTTTCATGTTATAGCACTGTGTTTGTTTATTTAAAAAAATATTTTTGTGTCTGTTATTATCTTTTTAAATTAACAAATTGATCAAATGTGATGTCACAAGACTTTTAGTATTTAAATGTTAATTGAATTAAGTTCAGGTTTTATTTCTGATGAAGTCTCTTAGGAGATGAAAGTGCTAAAATGGTTCATTAAATCAAATGATTTATTAAATTTGGCTATTTTGTACAGTTTTCATACTCCGTTTCTGTCCATTCAGTGTCCGGTTTGTCTTGTACAGTTTGCAAGATGCAGTCTGGGTCAACATCTGCCTCCATTGACACTGTGTTCTGCTGTTAGAGAGGGCCATTTCCACCTGTGTGTCTCTGCTGGTTGGGATACTGTACCTTTCAGGTAGTGTTGTGGGCTCTTTAGGGGGTGAAATATGCACCAAATGTATCTGCAAGGATGTTGACGATATCAGTAGGGTCAGCATATTTTGTGCTATATTTTACTGGCACAGTGCATATCTGTGTGTCACCACATAGATCCTTGACATAGCCAAAGAAGGCGTTGTGGTTATCTTTTGAATCCTTGTGTATTCTCTTGCTGATGTTAGCCTTGGATGATGACATGAGGGACCTATGTACCATACTAATAATGGTCATGGATGTCTGCACTTCGTGGGATTTGCTGTGTGCCTGGAACACTGTCCTACATCTGTAGTATAGCCTGTTTATTTCAGAGGTCCACCAAACCGGTATCCTTGTCTAGGAGGAGTGAATCTTGGTTTACCAGCGATGGCATGATCCATACATCCATGTAGGTGCTTATAGACTGCATTTGTAAATCTGTCTGTATCTTGAGCACTGTTTCCCCTTAGCATGGGGGCTGTGAAACCCCCCACCCCTGTCACTAGTAGTGTAAATTTAGCTGTAGGAAAGGTATACACTGTGGTATACATGGGTGAAAGAGATGCTAGGGTGTGGAAGCAGTGAATAGTTCATGGTCAGATCTAACCAGTGACCAGTTAACCTCCACTGTGGTGCACCTGTTGCCATGTTGGTGATGACCACATCTAGTAGTTTCCACCCCATGTTAGGAAGGTTACCACCTGATACAGGGCATATGAGGTGATACATTCCAGGAAGCGCTGGTCCTGGAAGTGAGTATGTTTCCCAGTTAATGGTATGGTAGTTGACTTTGACCAATGCCAAGGTGTGCGTTAGGACTGTTGTGTTCTCCACTGTCTCCAGGTAGGTGGAGTGGAGGTCCTGGGTCACAGTTGTGGCTGATGTTAGCTGCACATGGATGATCACAGATGTATCATGCTGCCCCACTAACCTGGAGGTGTAGGTATCCCTGATGAATATGGATACAGCCCCTCCATATCTGTCAGTCCATGTTCTGTTGCTAAAATGTGTGGTATGGGTTGTAGTCTGGTAGAGCTGCTGTGCACTCAGGAGCCTTAAGACAGATGTCAGTTAATTCACAGATGTTGATGTTGTCCATCCTGAGGAGTGCTGTGAGTGCATGCATGTTGTGATCACAAACCCTGATATTGAGTAGCATAAACCTCATTGAATCTGCTATTGTGCTGTTTACGAAGCTGGTATTCACCTTCAAGGCTCTCCTAAATAAGGCACCATGGGGGCGTTAATAGCCTTGGCTAGTATTCCAAAGCGTAAGGCTGACACATAGGCCGGTATGGTATCATTGCATACATGTTCTCCATCTGTGTTTTTTTTCATCTCCCCTGTAGGTAACCTAGTGGTAAGCAATAGAAAGCCTTAAACTTATGCAAGTCTTCTAGCTTCCAAGATAGGCTTTTGGAGTGACTAAGTATCAGAGTTCTGTATGTTCTTGCTGTACTCAACTGTTTTCTGACTACATGGTGAGTTCACACTGTATATTGTGATCTGAAGGTTTGTTTATTCATATATTATGGCTGTGATGGCCTGCACATTAGAGGTTCACAGATAGCCTAGTATCTATCTGCCCAAGGACAATTAGAAGCATAGCAACAGTATGTTGGCCTTCCCCGAACCATTGATGAAGTAACTGAGCCTCTGTCAAGCATAGCCAATGAAGCAATTCCAGGCAGAGTTGCTGGAAGCTGTTGAAGACTGGGGTTGTGGAGGGTGATAGAGGCACTTAGTGATCTAAAGAGGGCATGTTAATGTGGCAATTCAACACCACTCAATTCCCCCAACAGGTCTTGCAGCTATCAAACTGGACAGGCTCCCCCACCCCCTGGCTGTATGGTTCTGGGGCACATGATCCCAGGGGTGTATAGTCTGTTACCCATTCACACAACAAGGTTTCCCTTGAAGTGTGTCATCGAGAGGCTATGCCTAATATAGTTAAGAATGTAATGTATTGTCTCACAGTACATTTGTTATATGTTGTTATTTCAAGAGTACGTGAAGCTCAGTGAGTTTGGGGGCTCCCGCTCTTTGCTTAGCCTAGCTTACACATAGAAATCATCTAAAGAAGAAATAGGTGGAAGCAACGTTAATGTCAACAGTGTAATGGTTACAGCATCCGCATAGTATGTGTACATTTGAGGTTACAATCCCAATAAAGGCAGGAATGTTTATCATGTGCAAAAGTATACCTTAACCACAGCTTGCATATATAGGTAGTAATCGTCTGTATCATAAACATTCAAATCACCCATATAAACCAATGTGTGCAGGAGAGTACAGTCAACAGAGAATGTAATGTCATTTCAGCACATAGTGAGATGTTACGTCACTGACAGGTATATATCCGGAGTAGTTAACAGATGTGGCCGTGTTTGCGCGCACAGGTTATATGTTACAATGTTTGTTTAACTGTGTTTAACTGCTGCTATAATGGCAGACAAACACTTTTAAACATGCTTACAACTGCTTAAAGGAGCCTTATTCTGCAGTAAAAAACATTCGTAAAGCATTGCAGATGTCGAACCCTGGACCATGCACACTATAGACATGGGACGTACCAAAAAGCCATCCGAGGTGTATACATGTTTCATGGTCCTGAGACTACAGTTTATACCATATGCATTTCACTGTAATGATCACAAATGGGACAGTGACTTTGTGTACATATGTACTGTACATTGTAATGTACTGTAGTTTGTGAACCAACACATTCCAGTCTACAGATGCATTACTGTTACAAAGTAATACGAAATATATATATATATATATATATATATATATATATATATATATACATATATATACATATATATACACGGGTCTACCTGAGATGGTCGACAAGCCATTTGATTGACACTCATTTGGTCAACAATTCATTTGGTCGACAGGCAGATTTGCCCCCCTCCCCAATGTTGTGCGACCCTGGAGTTGATATATATAGTTAGGGGGGTGTGGGGGGTGAAGCCCCCCACATAAAACTGCTTGTCGACCAAATGAACTGTCGACCAAATGAGTGTCGATCATATGGCCTGTCGACCATGTGATAGGGATCCATATATATATATATATATATATATATATATATATATATATATATATATATATATGCTGTTTCTTTCGGCTTTTCCCGGTTAGGGGTCACCACAGCGGAACTCCAGTCTGCTAATGATTGGAAGTAGACTTTTATTTGCCGAGCTGCCAGCTCTGACGCACAACCTTCAACAAAGGAACGCCCATTCACGCATGTCTCCACACAGAAGACGCTCTAGCTGAGAATCGAACAGGACAACATTTTAGTGTGAGGTGACAATGCTACCGCAGACCACCACTGCGGTGAATATATATTTATATATATATATATATATATATATATATATATATATATATATATATATATAATAAAGGTACATTAATAGCCATATATATAAACATCTATGAACACACTTCGTGACACAGAAGCACTCCAACAGAATTAGAGTGTACACAAAACACATGGAGCTCGGGTATTATAACAATTAATATTAACCTAATTTACCATAGAAGGGGTGGTTGTTGTGTATGTGATGATTGGGGTGGGGGAGGAATGATGGGTAATGCAATCATGCATCAAGGAGGGCCTGTGTTGGATGTCCAATAAGTGAACTGGAGGGGCTTACATGGAGTATGAGGACAATATAAAAAGGACACAAAGCAAGAACCTTGCTTATTCATAATACACCCTGTAATGTCACATTGCAACATCTACTTTCACAAACATATTAACATTAACATGTATCAGACATATGTACACCAACTGACTGTCACATTTGCTTTCAGTAGGGAGGAATGTCTGTAGTACAATGTATATTCTAAACACCTTAACATTTGTGCATATCTCAGATGCCTTAGTGGTAAGGTCAGTGACTGTGGTGTTCATGGTCCTGGGTTCAAGACCTGCTAGGGCTGTTAGGTTATTTTGAGGGCCAGATTAAGGGTTTTTGGATGCAGGTGGATTAAAGCACTCTTAAGCAATTGTAAGCAGGTTTCCATGTGTTTGTGCGACAGTACGCGGTGCTGAAACACGGTAAACAGAGTAGAGCTTCACACGTTTGGCCATTGCTTAATGTCGCGCAGACCATATGCAAACCTGCTCACAACCACGTAAATGTATGTTATTCACACTTTCCCTACCAGTGCCTACTCTGAGAGGTAAAATAATAACACCTTCCAGGAGTAGAACCCATAACCATGTACTCCATCCTCAGAGTAGCCTAGCGCTAAGCTACCTGGGATGTACCTATCCCAGTTGTGTATGCAGACAGGTTAAAACACAAAAGAGAGGAATGTGTTGAAATAGGACAACCCGCCATGTACTCAATCAAAGGTGTATTCTCATATATATATATATATATATATATATATATAGAGAGAGAGAGAGAGAGTGAGAGAGAGTGAGATACATAGAGACATGTCAATATATACAGGTCTACATATATATGTAGCTTTATAGATAGTTTAAAAACATTTACACATCTATGGAGGTACAGATAAACATATGCAATAATATATATATATATATCTATATACATATATACACACACACACACACACACACACACACACACACACACACACACACACACACACACACACACACACACACACACACACATATCTGAGTATAACATGGACCATAGCAATCACACATTCCGCCCCCCCAAACAATATGAATATAACATATGAAGAGTATATGCCAATACACTATTACAAATATCTACTAATAAGCAACGGTTGCTGGTACACACTATGGCAGCAATACAGTAATTTCTAAAGTCTCGGTTAGGTTCAGTATATGCTCACCACTTCAAGTGAAGAGGGACAGCCAAGTCGGTTAAGTTCAAAGATATCCAATACTGATGTGCTGGATGCACAATCACAGCTCACACTTCTGCGATGAAAAATCACCAAATGCAGTAGTAACAAAAAGTAAAATCCTTTTATTCACAGTAAGCGCTTTCGCCTTTCGGCTTCCTCAGACTGTATAACAATGAGACAATTTGAAACAAACATTTAAATACTATAGAGCGACTGCTCATTGGTTAAAACCATCAAGGTGTCATAAAACACAAAATCACATACAATAACTAGGACCGGAAAACACCCTGCACTAGCATAAATACTTTCTTACTTTAAAACGCAGAATAAGAGTTCAATAGTCACAGAGAATTATGTACATCATTCAGTGTGAAAAATATCTCATACATTAAAATCGGAGATAAAATTGGATGCATTCAGCTGCTTCAGAATCTTTAAAAATAATGCTTTTAGCTACTGCAAAATCGTTAAAAAATCTATGTGTGTATAAAACTGTATGCCAAGGATAAGGCGCTCTCGCCAACACATTTAGAAACACTTTTAGGTGGTTACCTGATGTTATTCAAGCATAGAAAGATCGTAAATAAATATCCATACTCAAAGTAGCGACTGCTACAGTGAAGGCTCCTGACTGCCGTGCACCCTTGCGTAGTGATGACGTCACCACGTATTTCTACGGTAACAAAACACAACATGCTGCTGACTTTTAAGTCAAATATAAGACATACATCTCTAGTAGATGATAAATATCTACAGAAAGTGCAACAGTGCATAAAAAATAACAAAAACAAATATAAAAAGTAGCACAGGCTATTAAAGACAACGTAATAAAAACAACGTAATAAAAACTGCGAGTGCGTCGTCTACCATTTAAATACCTTTCTAAAGAGTTTTCAAGACATATGCATTCCTCACCTATCGTGCTATGGAAGCCTGGTAAGGAAAAACTTCATTGTAGTAAATGGGGGACTACAAAATGGCAATATATACAATAAAAACATGGATCACATCCACAAAGTATACTGTGGTTAAAGGAAAAAATAAGTAATACAACCTATGACAGGTGCAAACCCTATAAATACATTGTAAGCTTGTCCGTCACTAATCTAGTGTCAATGGAATTCGGAGAGCATGACATAAACGGGAGGACAGTAAAAAATTAGTATACTAGAAATACCAAAAACACTCGTGTTTTCCTAACCTATATGAAAAGAGAGAAAAAAGAGTGTAGATTCAGACAATGCGATACCTAAGGAGTTCAATAGTAGGGTGCTATCTTGCCTTATCACTGAGAGACTCATCCAGCCAAACTAACCTACTGTGAACCGTAACCATTGAGAGGTATTTCTATGCAAACAACTAATGGTCAGTCAAGGATATGCATTTAAAAGTTACCATATACAGGTAAACAAGGATGATGACCAACATGGCCAACAAGTTAGTATGCTAAAAATGCCAAAAACACTCATGTTGTTAATATTAAAAAGGGAGAGGAAAAAATGAATGATAAAACATATATAATAAAACTAATGAAATGTGTAGTGAGTATAGGTATGAGATGTTAATGCAAACCATACGATACCTAGAGACCTTAATGTGAGAATTCTCTATAGCCAAGACACTAAGAGAATCCTCCAGCCTAATAAACCTTATATAAACCATCTCCTTGGAGAGGCACCTCTATGCAAATGACATGTGGTCAGTCAGAAAGGTGCATATACATGTTGTCATGAACAGGGAAAAAGAGGGAACAAATGGTAGTGACCAACATAGCCCGTGATCCTCTCACAGGAAGAGATTCAAAACATTAAACACATTATTAATGTTTCGGGGCTCGTATTCTCCTTTTTCTTAAAAAAGGTTTAATTTGGACCTTATCATTGAGGCCTGGATGGTGGTCAGCTCTAAGTCTGATAATCCACTTCATCTCATTCTCTAAAGTATAGTTAATAATGTCTCCTCCTCTCACACCTGGTATGATCTTCTGAATAACAAAAAACTTAAAGGTATGGCTAGTTCCTCTTTCCTTGTTATGTTTTGCTAATGCATTGAACATAGAGCCTACCCTGATGTGGTAGATATGCTCCCTAATACGTTCTTTCAGAGCCCTATTGGTCTTCCCAACATAAAATGCTGGGCATATCTCACAAGTGGCCATGTAAACAATGTGCACACTATTACATGTAGTGTTCGTCTGAAAGTTATATACCCGTTCAGTGATTGGATGATTAAAAACTGTGGTCTCATTAATATGAGTGCACTGATTACATTTTCCACATGGCATCGTGTTGCTGCTGTTCGTGTGTTCCTTGTGAATATTGTGTTGTTGTCTGGGATTGCATAGTATTCTACGCAAATTGGGTTGGTTCTTGTACACTACTTTTAAACAAGGTCCTACTATATCCTTAATGTCTTTATCTAGGGATAAGATGTCCCAGTGTTTCTCCATGATATGTCTAATACTAGTCGAATCTCTAGTAAACAACATGGAGACTCTACTGATGTTCATAGGTCTAGATCCTACGTCCATGTTTGTAGTTAGAGAGGGTTCAGAAAAGTATGGTTTGGCTTTAGTCTCTCTCAAAGTTTCAACATCTGATATAGTATGCTCAAAATCAGCAATATCATAGCCTCTTGGCATAAACTTATTCCCTAATTCAACTAATTCCTTGGTATAACCTTCTTCTGTGGGGTTCAACCTAGATGCTCTGATCACCTGTCCTTTCATGACATTATCAAAACGTACCTTGGATGCATGCTACCCTTGTGTAGTATAGTATTCCTGTGGCACAATTTCCTATACACTGAGGTGTTCAACAACCCATTACTGAGCCTATTAATGTTGACATCTAAAAGGAGATTTGATCATATGAGTATGTGGTGGTGAATTTCAAAAGTTGGTGGAATGATTCATATCATTTATGAATCTCAAAAGTGTATCTACATCACTTTTCCAAATGAAAAACAAATCATCCACGAATCTACGATAGATGCCTACATGTTCCTTATATAAGGGAGATTCAAAAAGGAAAGTCTCCTCCCATTGAGCCATGACAAGGTTGGTAGCTATTTGCACAAGACGTGCCCATAGCTACGCCATCCTTTGGAGAAACAATGCCTCTCCAAACATAAAAATGTTGTTGGTTAAGACAATTTCTAATAATAAAGTAAGAAAGTCTATTTTCTCATGTGTGAGATTAGAGTGTGCCTTTAGGTAATCTTGAATGTATTGTATCCCTAAGTCATTCGGGATCACAGTGAAAAGACTCACTACATCTAATGTGACCAGTAAGTATGGTGCATTGTCATCTACATACTTCATGTATGAATATAAATCCAATAGAAATTGTTTGCTATCCTCAGAATGTTCTGATTGGCATTGACCAAGGGTCTCAAATGGTATTCAATGAAGATGGACAGAGGCTCAGTCACCCACCCTTGTCCTGCAACAATCGGTCTCATGGGTGGTTCTGTGTGTGATTTATGAACCTTAGGTAGGCCTTGTATGATTGGAATAAGGGGGTTATGAACTCTAAAATAATTATATACTTCTTTAGTTATGTTATTAGATGCAAATAATTCATCTAATGTATAGGAAATTTGTAAAACCTTGTCCTTTACAAATCCTATATCAATCTTTGAATACGAGGACGGATCCTCAAGAAGGAGACACATTCTCCTATTGTAGTCAGTGGCATCCATCAATACTATCGGTCCTCCTTTATCTGCTGGCCTAATCACCACATTATTGTCATTTCTCAAATCTTTAAGTGCCTGCCTTTGTTTGTAGTTTAAATTACATTTAGGTCTCATATCGTGTGATTCTTCAAAATGTTTATATATATCATTCTCTATCATCCTGGAATAAACATCAAGGAGGGGATGTAGTTGGGGAAGATACACGCTGTTGGGTTTAAATTCCCCAGTAATATGTCCTGTGTTGGTGTTACCGAATTCTAATTTCAATTGTACATTCCTTATAAACATTTTGGAGTCTACTATGTAGTCTACAATATTTCCTCTTAGTGGGTATGAAATTCAACCCTTTGTTCAAGACTTCCTGTTCATGCACAGTTAGTATCCTACTGGAAAGGTTAACCACTAACGAATCGATTTCTCCCACATTCTTTTTAAGGTGGGTCCTTGTTGTTCCCCTCCAGATCCCTTTCTTTTCTGTCTGCCCCTGCTCATGGATCTCGTTCTCCCAGTGTGTTGTTTGTGTGCTATGGGGAAAGGGGTATTCATCAATGTCTTAGTCAGGGTTCTGGACGAGACCATTACCTTGTGTAGTTTTCCTCCTAACCACTGCTTCCTCTGATGTATGCACATCTAGGTTCTGTGTATGGTTACTTCCATGTGGCTCTCCTGTTGTGATATTCTCAACATTCGAGTTATCTGTGCTCCTCTCTACTTCTTCCTGAAAGACTATTTCAGTATAAGAAACATTCCTGTCTTTGTTATTTTTACTGTTCATTTGCACTTCAGTACCAGCTGTATTACTAGTCACTGCTATGCTGGGATTTGGTACACAGGTAGGTGCAGGAGCATAGGTATTTCTACCATTAGTTTCATCTCTAAGGACGTTCCTCCTACCTTGTGCATTGTTATTATTACTGTTTGTAGCATAAGATCGATCTCTGGGCCAAGTGAAAACATTGGAATTATTAAAATCCCTCATGTCCCTTAAGATTTTATTCTTTTTCTGTTCTAATAACCTTCTTTCAAGTACTAAAACATTATCTAACACCCTTTCTAATTTTACATCAATGTTGTTCTTAGAATATTTCTTCATAATCATATCAAACATATAATTCACTTTCAATCTCAAGCTGTCTTCTTCAGGTTTATGAAAATTAATAAGCAGTTTCATATAATTATAACTAAGTTCCATGTTGAGTTGTTGCCATTGGTACAACAAGTCCGGTACACTATCGCCCGAAGTGGGCATCTTCAGAATACGTAGGCCACGTGGTATAATACGTTTCTCCAAACAGGCCTCAAAGTAATGTCTCTGGATTTGTAACTTCTTTAGTTTAATTGTCTCATGTTCCAAGGTGAACAGTTCTTCTTGCAGAGTCACAGACTCCTCATTCTGTATGGCATCATCTGTTGGATGAAGGACCGGCTCATATGCCAGTAATAAGTTCTCACTGCCAGTCACACACACTTGGAACCTGTCGGTTCCTGTATTAAAATTCTGTCTTTCTGGTACATAAGGTAACTCAATATTAGAGGTTTCGTTGTCAGCCATCCCCTTGGACTTGGAATAAGTAATGTAGATGTAACTAAAAGCCAACAGCAAAAAATTCCAAACCTCGGGGTGTAGTACCAGCCAAAATCAAACAAGTAACTACTAATAAGCAACGGTTGCTGGTACACACTATGGCAGCAATACAGTAATTTCTAAAGTCTCGGTTAGGTTCAGTATATGCTCACCACTTCAAGTGAAGAGGGACAGCCAAGTCGGTTAAGTTCAAAGATATCCAATACTGATGTGCTGGATGCACAATCACAGCTCACACTTCTGCGATGAAAAATCACCAAATGCAGTAGTAACAAAAAGTAAAATCCTTTTATTCACAGTAAGCGCTTTCGCCTTTCGGCTTCCTCAGACTGTATAACAATGAGACAATTTGAAACAAACATTTAAATACTATAGAGCGACTGCTCATTGGTTAAAACCATCAAGGTGTCATAAAACACAAAATCACATACAATAACTAGGACCGGAAAACACCCTGCACTAGCATAAATACTTTCTTACTTTAAAACGCAGAATAAGAGTTCAAAAGTCACAGAGAATTATGTACATCATTCAGTGTGAAAAATATCTCATACATTAAAATCGGAGATAAAATTGGATGCATTCAGCTGCTTCAGAATCTTTAAAAATAATGCTTTTAGCTACTGCAAAATCGTTAAAAAATCTATGTGTGTATAAAACTGTATGCCAAGGATAAGGCGCTCTCGCCAACACATTTAGAAACACTTTTAGGTGGTTACCTGATGTTATTCAAGCATAGAAAGATCGTAAATAAATATCCATACTCAAAGTAGCGACTGCTACAGTGAAGGCTCCTGACTGCCGTGCACCCTTGCGTAGTGATGACGTCACCACGTATTTCACGGTAACAAAACACAACATGCTGCTGACTTTTAAGTCAAATATAAGACATACATCTCTAGTAGATGATAAATATCTACAGAAAGTGCAACAGTGCATAAAAAATAACAAAAACAAATATAAAAAGTAGCACAGGCTATTAAAGACAACGTAATAAAAACAACGTAATAAAACTGCGAAAGTGCCTACCATTTAAATACCTTTCTAAAGAGTTTTCAAGACATATGCATTCCTCACCTATCGTGCTATGGAAGCCTGGTAAGGAAAAACTTCATTGTAGTAAATGGGGGACTACAAAATGGCAATATATACAATAAAAACATGGATCACATCCACAAAGTATACTGTGGTTAAAGGAAAAAATAAGTAATACAACCTATGACAGGTGCAAACCCTATAAATACATTGTAAGCTTGTCCGTCACTAATCTAGTGTCAATGGAATTGAGAGCATGACATAAACGGGAGGACAGTAAAAAATTAGTATACTAGAAATACCAAAAACACTCGTGTTTTCCTAACCTATATGAAAAGAGAGAAAAAAGAGTGTAGATTCAGACAATGCGATACCTAAGGAGTTCAATAGTAGGGTGCTATCTTGCCTTATCACTGAGAGACTCATCCAGCCAAACTAACCTACTGTGAACCGTAACCATTGAGAGGTATTTCTATGCAAACAACTAATGGTCAGTCAAGGATATGCATTTAAAAGTTACCATATACAGGTAAACAAGGATGATGACCAACATGGCCAACAAGTTAGTATGCTAAAATGACAAAAACACTCATGTTGTTAATATTAAAAAGGGAGAGGAAAAAATGAATGATAAAACATATATAATAAAACTAATGAAATGTGTAGTGAGTATAGGTATGAGATGTTAATGCAAACCATACGATACCTAGAGACTTAATGTGAGAATTCTCTATATCCAAGACACTAAGAGAATCCTCCAGCCTAATAAACCTTATATAAACCATCTCCTTGGAGAGGCACCTCTATGCAAATGACATGTGGTCAGTCAGAAAGGTGCATATACATGTTGTCATAAACAGGGAAAAAGAGGGAACAAATGGTAGTGACCAACATAGCCCGTGATCCTCTCACAGGAAGAGATTCAAAACATTAAACACATTATTAATGTTTCTGGGCTCAGATTCTCCTTTTCTTAAAAAGGTTTAATTTGGACCTTATCATTGAGGCCTGGATGGTGGTCAGCTCTAAGTCTGATAATCCACTTCATCTCATTCTCTAAAGTATAGTTAATAATGTCTCCTCCTCTCACACCTGGTATGATCTTCTGAATAACAAAAAACTTAAAGGTATGGCTAGTTCCTCTTTCCTTGTTATGTTTTGCTAATGCATTGAACATAGAGCCTACCCTGATGTGGTAGATATGCTCCCTAATACGTTCTTTCAGAGCCCTATTGGTCTTCCCAACATAAAATGCTGGGCATATCTCACAAGTGGCCATGTAAACAATGTGCACACTATTACATGTAGTGTTCGTCTGAAAGTTATATACCCGTTCAGTGATTGGATGATTAAAAACTGTGGTCTCATTAATATGAGTGCACTGATTACATTTTCCACATGGCATCGTGTTGCTGCTGTTCGTGTGTTCCTTGTGAATATTGTGTTGTTGTCTGGGATTGCATAGTATTCTACGCAAATTGGGTTGGTTCTTGTACACTACTTTTAAACAAGGTCCTACTATATCCTTAATGTCTTTATCTAGGGATAAGATGTCCCAGTGTTTCTCCATGATATGTCTAATACTAGTCGAATCTCTAGTAAACAACATGGAGACTCTACTGATGTTCATAGGTCTAGATCCTACGTCCATGTTTGTAGTTAGAGAGGGTTCAGAAAAGTATGGTTTGGCTTTAGTCTCTCTCAAAGTTTCAACATCTGATATAGTACGTTCAAAATCAGCAATATCATAGCCTCTTTGCATAAACTTATTCCCTAATTCAACTAATTCCTTGGTATAACCTTCTTCTGTGGGGTTCAACCTAGATGCTCTGATCACCTGTCCTTTCATGACATTATCAAAAACGTACCTTGGATGCATGCTACCCTTGTGTAGTATAGTATTCCTGTGGCACAATTTCCTATACACTGAGGTGTTCAACAACCCATTACTGAGCCTATTAATGTTGACATCTAAAAAGGAGATTTGATCATATGAGTATGTGGTGGTGAATTTCAAAAAGTTAGTGGAATGATTCATATCATTTATGAATCTCAAAAGTGTATCTACATCACTTTTCCAAATGAAAAACAAATCATCCACGAATCTACGATAGATGCCTACATGTTCCTTATATAAGGGAGATTCAAAAAGGAAAGTCTCCTCCCATTGAGCCATGACAAGGTTGGCGTAGCTATTTGCACAAGACGTGCCCATAGCTACGCCATCCTTTTGGAGAAACAATGCCTCTCCAAACATAAAAATGTTGTTGGTTAAGACAATTTCTAATAATAAAGTAAGAAAGTCTATTTTCTCATGTGTGAGATTAGAGTGTGCCTTTAGGTAATCTTGAATGTATTGTATCCCTAAGTCATTCGGGATCACAGTGAAAAGACTCACTACATCTAATGTGACCAGTAAGTATGGTGCATTGTCATCTACATACTTCATGTATGAATATAAATCCAATAGAAATTGTTTGCTATCCCTCAGAATGTTCTGATTGGCATTGACCAAGGGTCTCAAATGGTATTCAATGAAGATGGACAGAGGCTCAGTCACCCACCCTTGTCCTGCAACAATCGGTCTCATGGGTGGTTCTGTGTGTGATTTATGAACCTTAGGTAGGCCTTGTATGATTGGAATAAGGGGGTTATGAACTCTAAAATAATTATATACTTCTTTAGTTATGTTATTAGATGCAAATAATTCATCTAATGTATAGGAAATTTGTAAAACCTTGTCCTTTACAAATCCTATATCAATCTTTGAATACGAGGACGGATCCTCAAGAAGGAGACACATTCTCCTATTGTAGTCAGTGGCATCCATCAATACTATCGGTCCTCCTTTATCTGCTGGCCTAATCACCACATTATTGTCATTTCTCAAATCTTTAAGTGCCTGCCTTTGTTTGTAGTTTAAATTACATTTAGGTCTCATATCGTGTGATTCTTCAAAATGTTTATATATATCATTCTCTATCATCCTGGAATAAACATCAAGAAGGGGATGTAGTTGGGGAAGATACACGCTGTTGGGTTTAAATTCCCCAGTAATATGTCCTGTGTTGGTGTTACCGAATTCTAATTTCAGTTGTACATTCCTTATAAACATTTTGGAGTCTACTATGTAGTCTACAATATTTCCTCTCTTAGTGGGTATGAAATTCAACCCTTTGTTCAAGACTTCCTGTTCATGCACAGTTAGTATCCTACTGGAAAGGTTAACCACTAACGAATCGATTTCTCCCACATTCTTTTTAAGGTGGGTCCTTGTTGTTCCCCTCCAGATCCCTTTCTTTTCTGTCTGCCCCTGCTCATGGATCTCGTTCTCCCAGTGTGTTGTTTGTGTGCTATGGGGAAAGGGGTATTCATCAATGTCTTAGTCAGGGGTTCTGGACGAGACCATTACCTTGTGTAGTTTTCCTCCTAACCACTGCTTCCTCTGATGTATGCACATCTAGGTTCTGTGTATGGTTACTTCCATGTGGCTCTCCTGTTGTGATATTCTCAACATTCGAGTTATCTGTGCTCCTCTCTACTTCTTCCTGAAAGACTATTTCAGTATAAGAAACATTCCTGTCTTTGTTATTTTTACTGTTCATTTGCACTTCAGTACCAGCTGTATTACTAGTCACTGCTATGCTGGGATTTGGTACACAGGTAGGTGCAGGAGCATAGGTATTTCTACCATTAGTTTCATCTCTAAGGACGTTCCTCCTACCTTGTGCATTGTTATTATTACTGTTTGTAGCATAAGATCGATCTCTGGGCCAAGTGAAAACATTGGAATTATTAAAATCCCTCATGTCCCTTAAGATTTTATTCTTTTTCTGTTCTAATAACCTTCTTTCAAGTACTAAAACATTATCTAACACCCTTTCTAATTTTACATCAATGTTGTTCTTAGAATATTTCTTCATAATCATATCAAACATATAATTCACTTTCAATCTCAAGCTGTCTTCTTCAGGTTTATGAAAATTAATAAGCAGTTTCATATAATTATAACTAAGTTCCATGTTGAGTTGTTGCCATTGGTACAACAAGTCCGGTACACTATCGCCCGAAGTGGGCATCTTCAGAATACGTAGGCCACGTGGTATAATACGTTTCTCCAAACAGGCCTCAAAGTAATGTCTCTGGATTTGTAACTTCTTTAGTTTAATTGTCTCATGTTCCAAGGTGAACAGTTCTTCTTGCAGAGTCACAGACTCCTCATTCTGTATGGCATCATCTGTTGGATGAAGGACCGGCTCATATGCCAGTAATAAGTTCTCACTGCCAGTCACACACACTTGGAACCTGTCGGTTCCTGTATTAAAATTCTGTCTTTCTGGTACATAAGGTAACTCAATATTAGAGGTTTCGTTGTCAGCCATCCCCTTGGACTTGGAATAAGTAATGTAGATGTAACTAAAAGCCAACAGCAAAAAATTCCAAACCAAAACACTCTTTTTTCTCTCTTTTCATATAGGTTAGGAAAACACGAGTGTTTTTGGTATTTCTAGTATACTAATTTTTTACTGTCCTCCCGTTTATGTCATGCTCTCCGAATTCCATTGACACTAGATTAGTGACGGACAAGCTTACAATGTATTTATAGGGTTTGCACCTGTCATAGGTTGTATTACTTATTTTTTCCTTTAACCACAGTATACTTTGTGGATGTGATCCATGTTTTTATTGTATATATTGCCATTTTGTAGTCCCCCATTTACTACAATGAAGTTTTTCCTTACCAGGCTTCCATAGCACGATAGGTGAGGAATGCATATGTCTTGAAAACTCTTTAGAAAGGTATTTAAATGGTAGACGACGCACTCGCAGTTTTTATTACGTTGTTTTTATTACGTTGTCTTTAATAGCCTGTGCTACTTTTTATATTTGTTTTTGTTATTTTTTATGCACTGTTGCACTTTCTGTAGATATTTATCATCTACTAGAGATGTATGTCTTATATTTGACCTAAAGTCAGCTGCATGTTGTGTTTTGTTACCGTAGAAATACGTGGTGACGTCATCACTACGCAAGGGTGCACGGCAGTCAGGAGCCTTCACTGTAGCAGTCGCTACTTTGAGTATGGATATTTATTTACGATCTTTCTATGCTTGAATAACATCAGGTAACCACCTAAAAGTGTTTCTAAATGTGTTGGCGAGAGCGCCTTATCCTTGGCATACAGTTTTATACACACATAGATTTTTTAACGATTTTGCAGTAGCTAAAAGCATTATTTTTAAAGATTCTGAAGCAGCTGAATGCATCCAATTTTATCTCCGATTTTAATGTATGAGATATTTTTCACACTGAATGATGTACATAATTCTCTGTGACTTTTGAACTCTTATTCTGCGTTTTAAAGTAAGAAAGTATTTATGCTAGTGCAGGGTGTTTTCCGGTCCTAGTTATTGTATGTGATTTTGTGTTTTATGACACCTTGATGGTTTTAACCAATGAGCAGTCGCTCTATAGTATTTAAATGTTTGTTTCAAATTGTCTCATTGTTATACAGTCTGAGGAAGCCGAAAGGCGAAAGCGCTTACTGTGAATAAAAGGATTTTACTTTTTGTTACTACTGCATTTGGTGATTTTTCATCGCAGAAGTGTGAGCTGTGATTGTGCATCCAGCACATCAGTATTGGATATCTTTGAACTTAACCGACTTGGCTGTCCCTCTTCACTTGAAGTGGTGAGCATATACTGAACCTAACCGAGACTTTAGAAATTACTGTATTGCTGCCATAGTGTGTACCAGCAACCGTTGCTTATTAGTAGTTACTTGTTTGATTTTGGCTGGTACTACACCCCGAGGTTTGGAATTTTTTGCTGTTGGCTTTTAGTTACTATTACAAATATGTTCTATGGATGCAGTCACCTACACAACTGTAATGACTGCAAATATCCATGACAGAATTACACAGATAGCTTTCATTTTGCAAATCTTTATTACATTCCAATGTATTACCAAAAGGATTCATGGACTAACAGTACCTGCATGCTATACAGGAAACATTTAATAGTGCCTTAATGAATCAGCCTGCAATAACCATAGTATTAGTTCACTAAGGGATAGGTGTTCACATACGGAAAGAACACCCACACACATATAGACGTTGTATAAAAGGGGTTCCTACACACCTGCATGTGCTATGTACACCCACCAACTTCTACCCCACAACCGAAATAATTACATCAATACATACTGTCATACCATAACCAATTATGCAACTACTGCACAACATCTGCTGATACCTTAACATACCTGGACACAGAGACTCTAACATGGCCCTATTTGAAATAGTAGCCGTTATACAATTGAACAGCTGCTGATGTAACAGGGTTTGTATGAACTAATCCCATTTCAGAGGGTTGAAAGGTTCGTACACCAGGAAGTTTTACTGAGTACTGATTATTAGCACAGTATGATACACAATAACACCAAACTAAATATGCATGGTAAGCACACTGTAAACCCCCTAACATTATATGCATAGCTATGCAGCCTTGAGCTGGTCAAACAACCTGGCCAGACTGACACATATGCAGAAATATTAGGTATAGACAAACCCTGCACAAGTAGCAATGTTCAGAAATATAACAGCAGTACTCACATTTAGACCAACTCCTCATGGCATTACACACAGTATATTACTGTTTGTCTCCATATAGCTGTTGCAATAGATTCCAAACAAAACTTCCACACTGTCTTCCTCACAAGTAATGGTATTAGGTAAGGCAGTTGCAGTGCAGCTGATGTGCATGTAATTAGCTACTTAAGAACACCAACTGGCCATCGGGATAGCACATGTTACTGATCTGTACCTATAAAAGGTCACCTTGTCATACATTCAAACCATCTGTATCTACCTGTAGGACAGCACAAAACACTGAAAGACAAACCAAAAATGAGTATTACACTAGTTAACACCTCTGATTACTAAGAAGGTATGTATAACATGTAGTATGTCTGTGTATGTAGTAGCTGTACTGCAAGAATTACAGTGTAATCAATGCATATAGTGGAAATAGCTATCTTGTTGCGATGTATTGTTGAGCAGTAGTAATGCTTGTGGTATTCTATGTGTGTACTGCTGTAGGTCACACGGCACACTCCACATACACCACAAGGGATGATATGGGCTTGGAACCCACCAATTCGCTCCCAGCCACTGTCAGTGTCAGGATTGGTCCAACAAGTATGTGCTATAACAGGGGAGGGTATATGTTGATATATTGTAACAGTCCACATATGTATGGGTGTATAAGTAAGATGAACATGTTAAAGGTGGGCTTACCGTGCAAATATGGTGTGCATTATGGGATATTGTGCCAATAACTGTAATGTACAGTATTCTAGGCAGATCTATATTCTATTCTACATAGCAGTTCTGTTATGTTATGCAAACAGTAGTTATGTCTATTGGCAATTACAATACTCAATGACAGGATACATAGCATTAGTATTCATCTGACAGGTTAGCAGCATGATAGCAAAGATAATTGGAAGAGCCAGGTAACTATTCATGCGCATAACACATGTAATATCCACCTCTTTACTATACTACAATAACAGCTGTGCATGTGTACATGTTATGCAAATGTGTAGTGACCCTTGTTACAGGGCTGGGCCAAATGGCTATGTGCACACCTACATAGAGTGGATATTGAGAGTACAGACACACTGGTTGAACTACCAGATTTGTGTAGCCCAACCTATCATTGCCAACCTAACAGCCATCTGCACATAATGTATGTAAGGTAGTGCACAGCACTGGTAATGAAACAGGTTGCATATCATCTTTAACTCCAGTGTAACATCTGCAGTAGGAGTGTAATATGTAGGAGACAGCTGCCCATGTGTATTAGCCGCATCATAGGTGATGGATCACACTATCTGGTTATATCCTGATCATGTTGATAGTGGCATCAGAGCCTATTGATATATGACTCTGTTTGGAGAGTGGCTGTCTGTGCTCAACAGACCTCATGGTGGATATGTGAGTATATACCCAGAGAAGGACACAGACCTGTAGACACTTGCATCATCTGTAATCAACTAACAGGATGTGATGTGCTCCTCAGAGGAGGATTGCTGCTAAAGGTAGCTACAATGTTTCCGTAACAGCCAGTGCTGTCACATCCATAACACAAATATTTACATGCAAACATCACTGTCTAAAACATCTTCATAGGCAATACGTAAACTAAATACAGTACTTGGTACGTGTAGTACTGACTGCTCATACAGGTATGACCACTAGTCAGCTACTGGTGTTTCCTAATGTCATCTTTGTGTAAGTGGCCATCCCGGGGGAATGTAATCTCTATGCCATGTACACTGCCAGACCCACCTAACACCATGCCCCACACATTGCCTGGGATGCAGCTACAGGGGTAAGCTGGAAGGCAGCCCTGTTTACAGCCATGACTGGACTGGACAGTCATGAGTTGCAGGTTAACACATGCAGCTCATCAACACAACCAACATATACCCTTACCAGAACACAGTAAGGACACCCACACACACTACTGGAAATCACACACATTCACAGACACGTCTAAGTATCTGGCCAAACAAGTGACCCCCCCACCCAAGCTGGAAGAGACAGACACGGAAATACACAAACTTAGACATAGTTTGCATAATTGTGCCATACCTCTGAACACATGACTGGAAACATGCCCAACAGTACTCATTTGTGAATGCAAACTCTAGCACTATGTTACACACCGACCTATACGAGGGCATACATACTGTCAGCTGCCTGTCTGCCATGATTAGCCACATACTCATACACTCAGACCACCTTTTGAACTATACACATGGCTCTGGCATATTCCATGTTGTTGTGCAGGACCTGTGATGCAGTAGCCTGGACTGAATGGAAACACATGTAGGAACTGTCAGGACTTGTAGCCTATGCAGGTATGTCCCAAGGCCTGGGTAGCATTCTGCCATTGGCCAGAATGATACTGCAGTACAGGGACAAAAAGATTGTATTCCACAATTGTCTAGTGTGGTAGTACATGTTGCAGGGTATTCAGTATCTGTCTTCCTGGGATAACATGGTTGACAGACCATGATGCTTTGCCAGACAGGGCCTGCATCTGTCACCCCCGGGAATCTGGATACAGCCTAGGGCTTATGCTTCCCCTATAGTGCCTTCATCATGCACGGTTCAGTTGAGGGTCCACTGCTGTTACAGGGACAGCCAAGCAATAAACTGCGGGTCTCGCTACACAATGATACATGTCAGAAACACTATATGGACACACATATGTCAATCCCTAACATGGAGAACATATCTGTGCAGTGTCTGAGACATGTTTCAAAGCTCCAGAGAGCACACCTGCATGACCATGTTATAACACATACCTCATCTTTTGCCCATTATCCTTTATTGGAACACACGGGCCGCAGGTGTGTCCATATTCCTGAAGGATATGTGCACCCCCACGCTAATTGCACTTGCATAATATCAGATCCATTATGCTGAGCAACTACCTTTGTGCCACAGTGGAATTCAAAATTCACCTTGAGACAGATCACCCACCAGGCCGCAGACTTCCCAACTGTCATAATGTGCTTTTTAGGAACTTTTCCTCAACCCAGAACACTTAAACTGGAAAAACCCCCCAACAAACAAAAAAATTTTCAAAAAAGGAACCCAACCGTCTAAAGTATTTTTGGGCCCAAAAAAAAAAGGGTTTGACCCCCAAAACCCAAAAAAACCCCCCCTTTGGGGAAAGGGGGGCCCAGAACCCCCAAAAAATTAAACCCCCCCCCCCCCCCCCCCCCCCCCCCCCCCCCCCCCCCCTCCCCCCCCCCCCCCTTCTCCCCCCCCCCCCCCCCCCCCCCCCCCCCCCCCCCCCCCCCCCCCCCCCCCCCCCCCCCCCCCCCCCCCCCCCCCCCCCCCCCCCCCAAAAAAAAAAAAAAAAAAAAAAAAAAAAAAAAAAAAAAAAAAAAAAAAAAAAAAATAAAAAAAAAAAAAAAAAAAAAAAAAAAAAAAAAAAAAAAAAAAAAAAAAAAAAAAAAAAAAAAAAAAAAAAAAAAAAAAGAAAAAAAAAAAAAAAAAAAAAAAAAAAAAAAAATTAAAAAACCCATTTTTGCAAATTGTGAAAAAATCGAAAAATTTTATGGGAAAAAAGGCCCAACGTTCATTTTAAGGGAAAACCCAAGCCTTGTT
Organism: Protopterus annectens; assembly: GCF_019279795.1. Lineage (NCBI taxonomy): Eukaryota > Metazoa > Chordata > Ceratodontiformes > Protopteridae > Protopterus > Protopterus annectens. The sequence continues at coordinate 1,652,667,421 of NC_056725.1, forward strand.
CACAGCCCCTAGGGAGGGAATACTCCCCTTCAGTGCCCTTTTCTCCAGTTTGGGGCCAAACCCAAAACCCCACCCCCAACCCCCCCCAACATACACTTGGTTATTTTCCATGTTTTCGGGGCCCTGTACTACCTATGCAAAAAACAAGTGGAATTTCTCTTTGCCCATCGGGTTTCCCCAAGGGCCGGGGTAACTTTCCCAGGGTATCCTACAAAAAAAATTGTAAAACTTTTTTTCGGGGTACCCAACTTTCCCATCAGGGTTCAACCATAGTTTTCCAGCGGGGCCTGTGTCACCCAAATTTGGTCACCGGGGCCAGTTTCCCAACCCCACAAAGGGGGGGGCCCATTGTTAAGGGAAAAGGCCAACAAAAAACTGGGTCTGGTCCTGAAAATGGCCTTTTGGAAACCTTGGTAAACCCCAAAAGGGAGAACTTCGTCAGTTTTGAGACATTTTTAAAGGTTAAAACACCCCTGCATACCATGAAACCTTTTCCCCCCAATTTTTTTAGGAAACACCCATTTCCCCATACCTGGGTTTCCCCCACAAACATTTCATAAATGGGTGTTTTATTCCTATTTGTCCAAGTGGTTAAAACCCTTGGACGTGGCCCGGGAACCCCAAAATTTCAAAGGTTTTGGGGAAAATTTACAGACAAAACCCAAAATTTGGCCACCCAAACATTAATAACGGGGAAACCCCTTTGGTACCCCCTTTCTTTGTTTTTCCATACCCCATGCCCTAACACAGGGGCACACCAGGGCAAAGTATGCTAAAAATAGTTAACCCCAATTGTTTTTGGGGTTTCCCAAAACAAAAGGGTTAGTGGGGCAATGGTGGTGTGTAAAATGTAATCCCAAAAATTAAACAAGCGGGAAATTGGGCATTTTTTCCCCCCCTTGAAACAAACCCCGTAACCCAAACAAAAAACCAAGTGGCAAATTGGAACCTGTTTAAAAGGGGACCACGGAAGGGTATTCCTTTGAAATTTAACACCCAAAAGGTGGGTTGATTGGCACCCTAAATGCGGGGTCCCACCAAAATATAAAAACTGCCACCCTATTTAAACCCCCTTTTGGCCCATAATGGGGAACACAACCTTTAAGGGTTTTTTCCCTTTTAAGGGCCCTAAAAGCCCTTCCAAAACCCTAGGGGCATAAGTACTGCACCTCCCCGAAAAAGCCCTTTTAAACCCAAAAGGGTTGGAATCCTAAACCCATCCCCCCCCCCCAAATAAACAAAAAACCCCAGGGACATCCACCCTTTCCTGGGGTACAAGGATCAACCAACATGCCGGGGCCCGAAATTCCCTTTTCCCTACACTTAAAAACTTTCTCTTCCCATCCCTATGAAACCCCTGTCCAGAAAAGGCGGGCAAAAATTGCCCCTTTCCCCCCAAAAAAAGGGGAGACACCTTTGAAATAATAGTAAACCTTGTATCGGTTCTGTAGGGCCTTAAACCCTGGAAACGAAATTACCGTCGTTGTACAGTGGGTTTAACCTGTTCTGCCTTTAGGTCAAAATCCCCAAAGGGGTTACCCTCCCTAGAAAAACTATGAATTTTCCATGTAAGGGGGGTTCCAACCCGGGCAAAACCCCATCAGGGTGCTTTTGTCCCAAATTTCCCCAGTCCCAACCACAAATACAGGGCAGGTCTCCCCCTTTTTTACATCCAAATTAGATTAACAAAAACCATCACCCTTTGAAGTTTGAAAAGGGCATGCCCAAAGGGCAATGTTGACTATTTGTGCCAAATAAAAGGGGGCCTTAAAGGGTCAATTGTTTGTGAACCAAAATCCGGGCAATTTTTGCTTGTTTTATTTTAAAACCCCTTACCCAAACAACCCCCTCCCCCAGGGTAAAACAAATCCAATGGTGTATGGGAATGCACACATTACCCTTTAAATTTAAAACTTCCCCAAAAAACCGGGTGGGTTGAAAATGTGGCCCCCTTAACATGCAGGGTGTTAGGTATGAGATTTGAAAGTTTTTTTAAACCTTAAAAAATTGGATCACTTTATTTCCCTTTTAAAGGGTTTATTCCCTGTGAGATGGACCCCCCCTTCCAAAATTATTATGTCTTCCGGGTACCCAATAAAGCCTGCCCCCCGGGGTTTGGAAGGGGTCCTTTAACCTCCTCCCCAAATAAACACTCTTCAGGCCCATTTCCAAAAAGGATCACAACATCCCCTGGGGGGAACCTCCCCAAATTAAATATTTGGGCCATACAATCACCCTTTCCCAGCGGTGCAAATTTCCCCTTTCCCTGTAAATGGGGAAAAAGTCCCAAATAATCAGAACCCAAGGGGGAACTTTTTGGGGGCCCACTCAACCCCCCCCCAAATTTACCCTTTTGCCAAGCTAGGAACCTGCGGGCCACCCCCAAATCCCGGGGGCTTTACCCTTGGTATTGTAAGGTTTTTGTTCCAACCCCAAAACCTGGAGTTTGCCCGGGTTTTAAAGTAAACACGGCAATAAAACACAACTTAATCCATTTTAATGTTTAGGGAAAAAATTAATGTTGAAAGGGCTGGGGGGCACACATGCCAATCTATTTGCTATTATGTTTTCACAGTTTAATAACTCCTTTAAGAAAATGGGATTGTATGGAAAAAGTGGCAAACAGGACTTTGCCCCTTTTAAGCAACACCACAGGTTTTGGAAATGTCTTACTTTTACACCCTATTTGGGAAAACCCCCCCTGGGAAAATTTTCATACAGCAGGGGTTTTGGGTTTTGAGATTGTTATTTTTAACTTAAAAAAGGGAAAACTTTATTTAATTGTTGCTTTCGGGATTAACACCGTCCCATTTTTAGGGTTTCCGGAAAGGGCCACTGGCAGCCCTGCGCATACATTTTTCCTTGGAAAATTAAAGGCCTATATAAAAAACCACACAAACCTTAAAACCATTGCCAAGGGGGAAAACGGGGGAACCCCTGGGGGGAGGTTGCAGGAGGGAAAGTTTTCTACAATAAACCATTACACAGGGAAATGAACGCCCTGTAAGAGGGAAAAAGTGTTGCAACCCATAAAGGTTTTGGGGGATACCCCCCCCCAAAATACACCCTTGGGAGTATCCCCGGGGCATGAACCCCCACCACAAGCTTTTAAGCGGGTTTTGTGGGGGTGGGTGTTTTCCAACCCCCGGCCTAATTCCGGGAAAACACTACTCCCATAAACCCACCCTTTTCCAAAACCCCTTGTTTTTAAAATAGAATGAACATCTATGGGTGTATGCCAAGGGGAAACAACTGCCCCATGAAAATAAGAGGGCCCATACCCTTTGGAAAAAAATTGTCCCGGGCCCATGGAAATGGAAAAGGCCCCCTGAAAAAAACACACGGGTTGGGAAATGATTTACTGTGTGACACCCTTTTGGTCCCTTGGTTTTAAAAATAAAACAGGCCTTTGTGGTAATTTGTTTTTTTCCGGGTTGAAACACAAACATTTTAATTGAAAGCTTTTGGCCATAACAAAAACACATAAAGGGTTTGAAACACGGGAGTGTGTCCCCGCCCCATGGAAAAAATTAAAACCTAAAAACATACCAAATTAAAAACCCTTTTTGGTTTTGGGGACAACATGAATAAAAGGGAATTTAAAGGGGGACGGGATAAAATTACATTCCCCGGGGGTTGGTTTGTCAAAACATATGTTGCCCCCAAAAAATGTTTTGGAGGGGTCCCCCACGGGATCATTGTGGGAAGGGGGTATAATTTTACCAAAATGTTGGGCATAGTTGCCAGGACATAATTGGTTGCAAATGTTGCAGGGTGCCCAACCCCCAAAATCCCCCCTTTTCTGTCCCCTGTTCAACATTACATTAGGGTTTTATTGGGAAAACACCATGTGAAATGGGCCTTTCCAAAACCATTGGAAAAATGTTTTGGGATGGGGAACCCAAGCAGGGAAAAAAATGAATGTGTCATTTTGGTCACCCTGTTTAAAATTGGGTGAACCAAAAAATACCCCCTTTTGGAAGGGGTTTTTGAAATTTCAAAAAAATTCAAAAGGCCCTTGCAATTTGTGGGGTAACAAAAACCAACATTGCTTCACTAAAGGGCCCAGGGAAGTTATAACATTTCCCTCATTGGGAAAACCATTACCCCAAGAAGAAAGGGACACCATTGGGGTTAACACATGTATCCCTGCCCCCATTTAAATCACAAAAGGCATGTCATATACTTGTAATTCCCAGGTCATACCAACAAAAAGGTTGGTGTCTGTAAACCCCTTCTGGCCTGGGGCACCATTCCAAAGGGGTTTAGGGAACACCATGAAACATGGGTACACCACTTTGAAATTTTTGTTTAACTAGTCATGGCAATAATTTTGCAGACTCCACTTTTTGGGGGAATTTGAACCCAAGGGCCCGGAAAAATGGTATGAAATCACCCCCTTGCTATGCCCCTAAATTTTTGGGGCATGGCCAACAAAAAAGCATCAGGGGCCCCAGTTGTAAAAGGTCCCGTTTGGGAACCCCATTGGTGTAGTTGGGAAAACACCTTTTGGAAAATTTTGAAATTTTTAAAAATGGGGGCATGCATTTTTTCAGGTAGGGGGCAAGGCTACAACCACAAATGGTGAATTTTCCGGTTGTAATTGCAAAAACCCACCATTAAAATTGTGAAAGGGAAATGCCCTCCCTACATCAGTTGGTGAAAAGGGAAATGTTGAAACTACCACTTTTAAATTGCCGGGGGCTGGAAACAAAATTGCAAGTGAATGCCTCTGCCATTCCCTAAATTATAGGGCGGTGGGCTCGTCGTGTCCGGCCCACGGGGTCCCCTGTGTTTTTCCCTGGGTGCTGCTTGGTCTTCTGCTTGTGTTCGGTTGGTTTTCGGGTGTGGTTGTTGCCCCCCTTTTTGTGGTGCTGCGCCTGTTCCCTGCTGTTGTGTGTCTGGTGTGGTCTCCCTTAATTCCTGCTGCTTTTGTTGTGTGCCTCTGCCTTCCCCTGTGTGTTTGTGTGTCTGTTGTGTGTTTTGTCTGTTGTTTGTCTGCCCTTTTGTGTGGGGTGTCTCTTTTGCCCTGTGTTTTGTTTGTCTTTTGTGTGTCTCTGTCTGTTTTTTGTGTGTCTTGTCTGTGTGGGGTTGGTTTTTGTTGTTTTCTTGTTTCTGGTTTTGTTGTGTGGTGTTGTCTGTCCCCTGTTTTGTGCCCCCGTTTGCGTGTGTGTTTTGTTGGGGCCGGGGGGGTTTGTGGGGCTGTTGTGCCTTGGTTCCCTTTCCCCTGTTTTCCCTTTCTGCGTTTGGCCCCCCGCCTGGGGGCTTTTGGGTGGGGGGTGCGGGGAAACGGGGTGTGGTGCTTGGGGTGTGTGCCCTGCCCCGGTCCGCGGGTTTGCCCCCTTGTGGCCTGTCTTGGGAGGAAATTTGGAAACAGCCCTTGCCCCCCACGGGTGGATTTTCCCCCGGCCATGTTTGGGTGTAAGGACCACATGTGTGAATTGGAAAACAGGGGGGTTGGGGGGCTTCGGGGTTCCCTTCCATTCTTAACTGCAACATTCCCCCCTTTGCAAATCTCACCACCCCCAAGAGGGGAAGGGGTTGGGGGGACATGGGGGAAAGTTTGACTTGGAATGCCCCAAATTCCCTCAAAGCGGGTGGGGAACACGGTGGGAGTTGGAGGACCAGGCCCAACGGGGGCCCTGGGGCCAAAGCACATCACCGGGAAAGGTCCCCAGAACTTTTTTTACTGAAGGGGCCCCCGGATGGCGGAAGGCAAAACAGAGGGGCTGGGTTTGGGTGCGTCCACAAAGGAAAACACCAGGCCTTTAAAAGGGTCCCTTTGGATGGGTAACAGGGGAAAAATTATTTTGGACTGGGGCTTTAAATTTCCCAATTGGGGAAATTTTTCGGGCCTGGTAGTGAGGAAATCAGGCACGGGGACTGGGCCAGACACCCTTTTGAACTTAAAACCTGCCTGACATTGCCCCCCCAAAAATTGGGTCCCACAGCCCGGGCCTGGGGTGCTTGCACCACACGGAAACAAATGTAGGGCCACCCAACAACACAATTCCATAAAAAATTGTATCAAGGAAACCAACGGGATTCTCCTGGTGGCCAGGCCCCTGGCAAACATTAATCCACCCCTGTGAATGTAAATGCCTGTCATCCCTGTCTTTTAACCCTGGTGGCCGGGGACATGCCAAGGGTCTGATCACAAACAACAGGAAAAAAATTGTGGGGATTAAAAAAGATTTCCAAAACCCCCCAAATGTTTTCCGGGTTTAAAAAGCATTTTGTTTGGGAAGTATCTGGAAAACAAAACCCCCCTTTTGATTTGATGTTCCTCCCTTCCCCCCCTTTCGGGGTTTTATTGGGCTGTGCCGGGGAAAATTTGGTGTTTGGGAGTTAATATTTTTAATGTTGACACCACGGGTCCAGTTTTGAAAATTTTGAATGCATTTTGTTTTTTTTTAACTTTACAGTTAAAACCTCCCATGTTTCTTATTTTTCTGTTCCCTTTATAAAGGCATGTCCCGGGGATTTTGGCAGGTTTGGGGAGCCCATAATTCCATGTTGACAACCACAGGTAAATTACCGGGGCAGGGATTTAAAAGAGTAAAAAGCCTTATGAAAATTTAAACCCAATTTAAAATTAGTGGCTTCTCATTGAGAAGCAGTAATACCCACTGCCATGACAGCATGCAAACACAGACACACCCACGCATTCAGGGATTCCAGACACAGTAACATACACTCTGACACACACACACACACACACACACACACACACACACACACACACACACACACACACACACACACACACACACACACAGTTGCCACTGTTCAGATGAGAACCCCTGACTATGTGCATATCATCATTATAGTACTACACAATTACAAGACACACCACAGAGATTACACATGTACAGCTAGTTGGAATGGCCTAAGATCGAGGACATCCACAGGGATACTACAGTGCAGTGAGTGTATGTGGGGAGGGGGATCCATCAGTAGGCTATGTAACAACAGGTCACACCCCAGGGTGTACATGTTAACAGGTGGTTATGTCTGTCTACGATTGATGATATCTACAGGGATGCTAGACTGCTTTGAGTGGATGGGGGGAGGGAGCATTAACATTTCACTATGGTAAAATACAGCCTCATTCCAGGAACCGGACAGCCACATACACACACGGACAGCCATACACATACACACACACACACACACTGTATACACACACACACACACACACACACACACACACACACACACACACACACACACACACACACACACACACACACACACACTGGCATTCACAAAGATATACACCTATGTCACACACATACAGACACTTTACATGTGTGAGGTTTAACCAACTGCCTATGCCTTTCTTTCTACACTTCACTCTGTACTGGTGTAAACAACAGTGTTCAGGAGAGTGGTAACATGTGGGATGTATTACCAACCATACGTGACATATATGGACACACACCCAAACGTGCCAGTACTATGAATCAAACACCTGCCTATCTCATGATAGGTACTACAGCAGTACAGCACATCACATCCAGTACACTGCTTACTGAATCTTTGACAACTGTGCTGATATATGCACACTATATGCACAGCGGAGGTATTTCTGTTACAGGTGTCATGGGGTTTGCCTTCATTGTCACCCTTACAGCATTCCACATTGTTTGTCTTCCACTTCAGTTAACAAAACCTGACCTTAGCAGGTACACAGGTTATTGTAGGACTGGTTGTAACACACCAGTGAGCTGTCCTCAGTAATCATTCATCTGCAAAGAAGCCCCACCACTTAGTAGTCATGTCCAAACATCTGTCTATACCTCATGTATGGCTTACTGTACTTAGAGCATATCACCATATACAGTTGGCAATGTTGAGGCTGTATTGCAACAGCATGATGTGCTAAGACAACAGTCACCTTCAGACATCAGACACTGCACACACATGGAATCTACACAAACAGTAATACATGTACACATATCCGGGCTACATCAGTACATGCACTAGCAGGTCAAGAGGATACATTCCACACCTTCCCCACGCCATATGTGAAACATAGCCGAGCATTACATCATAATGGATGTTGTATTCATGTACTGGTAGGACACCACCACTTTCACTGAGTTGCAAAGTGTACATATATTACAACAGCACATAACAGCGTGACACACACAGCATTATTTCATGTGTCATGCTCTACAACTGTTATTTGACAGTGCCCCTGGTGAAAGTAAGTACCGGGACCGTGGTCAACAGTGAGCACATCATATTTGCCACACATACTTCATGTGTACTGGAAGAGTGCCAGCAATGTGCTCTGTTAGAGCTAGGCAGTACACTCATTCAAGCATGGGCAATGTCTGTGGCTTGTAAACATCTCACCCCAGCATGTACTGGCTATTGTGGTACTAAGGCTAATGTCCAGACAGCACACAGCATGCATGGCTTGAAATTGTTGACATGGGGTATATGTAGGAGCTGTGGCCACACATGGCTGTACATGTCATGAACATATCACCTGTGACTACTCTGGAACATACAATGCAGAGCTGGATTTCCCTGAGTCTGTCAATACAGGCCTTGTGTAGGTCCTATGGTCTTGTTATTTGGGTATGTTTGTAGGCATTGCATTAGGTGGACATGTCTAAAGACATACATGCCACATAGGGTGTTGTATGATATGATAGGTGTCATGGGTGGCCAGCAGAGAGGGGATATTACCTCTGTCAACATAGATACAGAACCTTATGTACTGTTAGCATGCTATCTGCTATGTGCATGTGTGTAATGACTGTAGCCAACTGTATGTAGAAAGGTAAACAAAAGCTATGATAATGTAATTTTTGTTGTATGAGTGTGGGATGTACATATGAAGGGTAGGTATGGTTAGGTCATATCCAACCATGAGGGTGTTGTTTACTGGTGTACAGCAACAGTCGACCGTGTTAATGCTGACAACATCCAAGGGACCCTGGTATGTGTACAACTGAGCTGGTTACAAACAGTGGTATTATTGCATTGCATAACACATTATGCAGCTGTGTCTGTACATGGGTACTTTGCAAAGTTGATGTAGGCCTAGGTACAGTCCACCAATTGAGTGTTATCTGGTGGCCTGCCATACTGTCATACCACATGTGGATGTGTGTTGGTAGTCTGGGAACAAGGTGGTGGATGTATATGAAGATGCAACCTAGAATGCAGCATTTGCCATTGTCATCTGTACCTGACTCATCCCTGATGCGTTATGTCAGGGTAGTGGTCTTTACATGTAAGTAGTCTTTATGAATATGTGTACACCACCACCTGGTATGGTCCATACCACTGTTATGGCCCACATGTCTGAATCTGAGTTATATGGGGTAGTGCAATTGTGCACTACAGAGCCTTCAGCCAGGTGTTCCTCACTGCACAGATGTCAGTATTCCCCATTGTAGGTTCTACATTGAGTGAATGGATTACTAAAGCCACACATCTAGCATGGGTTAGCATAAGCATCCAAAGCAATTGTCATGCAGGTGTCAGGGTGTTACTTCTGTGTGTAGGACATTTGCCTTGGAATGCGACTATATGGGTAAATGTGACCTAGGTATTATCCACACACACACATGTAACATGGATGCATTTGCTCTGTGTTGAAGGCTTGTCATTCGGTCATGACAGCCCGGAATGACAGACACTAGACAACCTCATAAAAATAGCAAGACATTGGCTCATTGTTTTGGTCTAGCAGTTGCCACTCATGCCATGACATCACTGCGTGTGGCATTAATGTGCTTCATAGCAAATGCCCCATGTAAGGTGACGGACAGCGGCAGAATTTGTGTATATGACCAATGTGAGACATACTTAGGGTAGCAGTCCTGCTAATAATGACAATTACTAACATAGCCGGGAGAAGTCATCTTGACACCTGCACCTCAGTACCATTAAACAAGGTGGCTCACACATTATGCTTGCACATGCCACTGTTCCACGTATAATGCCACTGTCCACAACCTGCTATCAATGTATGACTTTCAGGGCAGCAAGGTGTGTGACACATGCTGTAGGTAGCATCCGCCTGTGTGACCCAGGTAACCTATTGTCTGTCACGTCCACACATGCATGAATGTGTATACGTAACATATATATGTCAGTACTTCATGTACATATATGCATGTGTATCACACAGCACAGATACAGATATATCATTTACAGGCCACATACAGGTATCAGGTAGTAAACCAGTATGATGTGCATATATACAGACAGGTAAGATGTACCTAACTGTAAACCTGTGTGTTTACAATAGGAGTCCATTACAATGTGTTCTGTACATGTAAGTATTTGAGCATGCACACTGTGGCCTTCAGTGGTTAGACTCGGAGTGCATCCCAAACAGCCCTGTGCTAAGTGTATGAGCGTACCCACTGCCACCTTGTGTAATTTGAGTCAGTGCATCCAACAAGCCCTTTGTTACTAAGTGTTTGAGCATGCCCAGTATAACCTTGTGTAGTTGTAGTCATAGTACATTCCAAATGGCCCTGTGCTACTAAATGTATGAGCATGCTCACAGTAACCCTGTATAGTGATAGTAGTTGTCCATTCTGCAGATGGACATACTGCAGTTCAGGTTCCTGTTGTGCTACAACTATACCTCTCAAGCCTACCTGCAGATGGTGTGTCTTGTTTGTGCATACAGGTTGTAATGGACACCTACTTTAAACACACAGGTCTACAACTATGTACTTCATGACTGTCAGTCTCCCTGTTGTTGTCCTCAATTGTAGAAGGGCAGTATGACTGCCTTTGGATGTGTAATCTCTGTGGCACATCTTGCAACTGTGTAGTGCTGTAATAATGATCCTTAGATAGGCAGGAGTTTTCATCCCACCACTGTCAACTGTGTGCGTGTGTTTGTGTGTGTGTCTCAGCAAATGCCTGAGTGTGTGTGTGTCAGCATAGGCTGAGTGTGGTTGTGTGTGTGTATTTGCATCTGTATCCTGTAATGGTAGTGGGTTTTGCTGCATTCTAAAGAGATAACTCCTTTTGCACTGGCCTTTATCCTTGTCAACCTCTATACCTCTCTCTTCCCCCTTCCCCACTGCAGGTAATCAGTCCGGTGATGTGACCAAGCTCAGATATGGAACCAGTAAGTGTAACTGTATGTGTTCTGTGGCACATACCCCAACTGCATGCCACTGTACTAGTAACCTTTACATAGGCAAGATGTGTATGCACAATACTGGCAAGTGTGTGCGTGTTTGTGTGTGTGACTTCCCTGTAGCCAGGCATACACATGTGTAATGTCTTTTAGCACACCATGGTAGCCATCTGTGGTGACCGGTGTCTACAAAGTATTACATAGGAATGGTAAAGAATACACAGTCAAGCACGACTACAGTTGGGTATGTTATTATCCTGTGCCACTGTCAAGCAGTGACACAGCAGTGGTTGCTGGAGTGTAGGTCCATACCCATCATTCCCCCACCCTAACTCCACAATCCCCGGGGTAGATTACATTAGCCATCATTCCCCACCCCAAACTCCACATACACAACAACCATCTCTTTTCTGGTGAACTGCTTATGATTTAAATGTTATAACACAAGAGATGCCTCTGTTTGTGTACACATCAGTTCCTTTGGAACTCTTCTGTGTAATCCAAACAAATATGAGCTAAAGGAAGCACGAATTGAAGGCTGACAATGTAAAATAAAGTTTAATAAAGTAAGCACACGCTTTCAGAGGGCTCAATGGCTCTCCTTCCTCAGACAAAATAAATTAACATTTTGAAGTTTTTAAACCACTTTATATACAAATTAATTATGTTAATTAAGTGTATTCAAACCAACAAATCACATAACAGTGTGTCCATACTACTGATAACAGCAATCACACTGAAAACACACACCTTAAATCAAAAGATAAAAAGATACATTTTTGGATCTTTAAACCCCATAAATAAAACTCAACTAAAAACATGTAACATTGAATAATTACAAGTTTAAAATTTTTTTTACAAGTTTAAAAAAGAAAGACCAACTGTGTGTGCCTCTGTCTGCCTGAGACAGGAACTATGCTTTTTACAGTATGCACACTCTTTACAATTCACATGACCACCTTTGGCAATCCTGCTGATGTCACCCACCTAGACATACACCTCTGGGACTGCTGTAACCCAGTAATCTTCATAAGGCTGTACAACTGTGTAATGCTGTAGTGTGATACACTAGTTAGGTAGGGGTTCTATTCCAGGACATGGCAGGTGTGTGTGTGTGTGTATGTATGTGTGTCTGTTTGACTGTCAGAGCCTCTGGCTGTGAGTGTCTAACCTCTGGACATGTTGGGGAGTGGATTTTGTAGTTTTCCTATATGGTGTCTGTCGTATTATGTCACAATGTCCACCTCATGAGGAGTACAGATGTCAGTCAGCCAAGGGACTGTGTTGGCAAGCCACATCCCTACATCTGGTAAAAGGCCTGGTGAACAAAGTATGCAACCCTACTATTACCTGGAATACGTCCTGAACCCATGTGTCATACACAAACACTCTTGCCTAGACTATCCCGCTATGTTGCTAGTACCCTGCACATGGATGACAGATAGTAGGCATGATGTGATTGCAATGGGCTGCAGAAGGCATGGCACCCTGTACAGCAGTACCATAGGCACATAATTGCGGACAATGTGCCTTCACTATGTTCCCCACTGGATGCCTGCAACATATGTGGTGCCATCAACTGTGATCCACCGAGGCCATACAATGCCTTACACATGTGCCCTGTATGGAACGATGCAACTGACACCAGAGAATACCTGTATCATGCTATCAATGCAGGTGCAGGTCAACCTGCTGACTATAAGCATGTTCTGCCACACCAGGCCAGTATTGGCATATCGGATGGTAACAGTCTGTGTACATAACATGTGCCAGCCAAACCAGGTACACCTGTACATGTCACTGTACATTATTGTGGGACATGCACATCCCAGGCAATGTCCATGTCAAGGACTATCAAATACAGACATGGCATGCATTGCAAAGTTATGGCCATACACAATGGTAACCAGAATGCCAGGACAGCTCATACAATACCCATCCGTGTGGGACATTGCAGACACTACACCCCTTTACCACACTGCACACCACTGTTGGGTGGCATGATGCCAAGAATTACCCCTCACCCAACATTATACAGCCATCTTGCACAAGCCAATCACTACACACCCATGAAGCAATGCACACATGCATGTCAGTACTGACACCTTGCATCTGCATGTGGGGTATGATGCTCCCAACCACAGTCACTCCCAGTATAACTCCTATTGGCATACCGACAGATGTCAAACATGTTCACGTGCCCTAGCCCATAGAACCTCCGGATATCCCCTGTGGTGCATGTAGTACCTGTGCATTACTGCAGTGTGGCAAACTAAGTGGTTTGGGAGTGTATTTGTGGGCCTGGCAAAGATTGTCAATGTGAGTCCATTAGAGAGTGTGGTTGTGTTGACAATGACATCCGTTCATGTGGACAACCATGTGTGCTACACCTAATGTATGTCTACTATATCTCTGTTGCAGATGTCGCACACCAACACACATATATGTTCTTACAGCACACTAGCATGTCAGCTTTCTGGCACATCGAGTAACTGCATGCACTTGTAATAGTAATGACTAGTCAGTCAGGGGTTTGAACCCCTGTACTGGTAGGTGTGTGACAGACGATGCTTAGGGTTTAGTCTCCAAGCCCTTCTCTGATGTACTTTGCCTCTGTCTGTCCCTCCCACAAACTCTCTGGTGGATGTGGAGGTGTAGACCTGCTCAGCAGCAGCTTGTGTATTGTAAGTGATGATCATGTTCGAGTGATGGCCTCTGCACCTAATGCAGTCCTTCTCTAGCTGATTGCATGTTGAACAGCTGTGATGATGTTGCCATAGCCATTCACATGAAAAACACAGTACAATATCTAGGAACATCATGTTGGTGTTTGCCCATGACAGTCGCTATGAGTGGTACCTAGATCTGGTGTTTGGCAAACGGCATCACAGATATTATCTGAATGCTCCTCAAACAACATACACAGTGGAAAATAGCCTAAAGACAGGAGAGTGATGTGCCAGACATGACTACAGCATGTAAGTGTAGCTATGCTTCATTGAGACAACTGCCTGTTTAACAAGGTGTGTGTGGTAATGGCTATTCTGCATGTTTTTAAACTGACAAGACAGTGCTCTGGTTGTGAGGGACCCCCATCTGTAGGGCCATCTGTGGACTGGTCAGTGTGTGGATCCATTTGTTTCCTGTGTTACTCACTGAACACACATCTGTGAACAGCAGGAGCATAGTGTGAGGATTGCAGCCAGTACATAGTGATAGTGATGTGTTACTGCCATTGCATTCCTGACTGGACATCTGTCATATGAAACAGTGGTATGACAGACACTGTCTGGGGTTCTCAGTGACATGCCAATAATGGGCCACTGTTCATAGCTGCAGTCACAGGTTTTCTACATGTTGTACAGATGTCATGCAGTATATATGCATGTGTTGTGCTCTCTCTGCAAATGTATACCATCTGTTGTGTTGGGTTGCTGGTCATATCTATGCATGCTTTTGTAAGCAATCCTGAATGCTGTTGACTATTACTAAGCCATATCTGTGTTTAAACTGCAACACCATAGGCTGTATGGGCTTGGAGGTCCCAGCAGAACCTCCTGTCCCACTTCAGCTGGCCATGGCACCGAGCACCAGCACATCTGGGGCCCAGCCTTGGACCTCCACCTCTGTTGGCTCTGCACCGCCTGCTGGTGGTACCGCCACTGAGGATGGGGCTTGTCCCCCTGGGAGCAGGTCCAGACAGGGACATGTCCACTGTCGTACAGTCCCAGGCATGGTGTGTAGGGGGCTCAGTAAGGGGTTTTTAGGCCAGATACGCCAGCTCATGGGCAGTGTGTCACATTTACAGGGTGATGCTGCCCCTTCTAGACAGCCCCCAGCACTGCCACCTTTGCAGCTGTTTTGGTGCAGTGGTGGCTGCTCATGGCTGGGGACCTCCGTCCCACTGTTTCCATCTGGGGATCATGGGCTTGTGAATGCCGAACACCCCTCACCGTCCGAGGTGTATCCCCCCACATGTGTCATATACCGACCCTGTATGCTGTCTTCTCTGTCATCCTACCCTACCTATAGGTTCATAGGTTCATAGGGTCATACTAGGCTATCTGCCCTGGGGCATTTATAAGCCTAGCCCAAGTGTGTTTGGCTTTCACCACCCTTTGATTTGAGTTTGCTGTGCCCTTTTTAAGGTTAGTTTACTGTGCCTCTGTCTAGTAGTGACACAGAAGTAATCCCCGGGGTCAACCTATGATCTCCCATCCACTCATCAAGATTCCTCTTGAAGAGAGTCAGTGAGGTGCTCTGCCTAACATGGACTGGGATTCTATTCCAGAGCAAAGGGAGCCTCTGGGTTATGAATATGTCCCTCCAGCATGTTCTATTTATTTCTGTGCTGAGGTTCAAGTCCCTCAAGCGCGTGGTTTTGAGGGATTTAGATTTTCTGAGGTGGAGCATATCCATTAATTCTGGGTTGGACATAGCTTTGTATGTCAGGCATAGATTGCCACAAAGTAGGCGGTATGCAACTGAGTAGAGCTGGAGTTTTTTTAACCGGGCAGCATATGGGATCTGTTGGAGTCCCTTGATCCTCTTTGTGAGGTACTTTTGGGGTCTTTCTAGTTGCTGCAGGTGTCGGGTAAGGTACATCCCAAAAGGGGCATTGTATTCTATGATGGGCCGGATGAGGGATGAATAAAGTGTGCCAATGAATAAACACTATCCTCCACGAGCATACCTACTCTCCTTCCCCCACATCCCACTCTCACCCTATGGAAACTAAAGGTCAATCAGTTCCTAGAACAACATTTGACCCATACACAGCTGTCCATTTCACACACGTGTCCACTGGACACATGTAACCCTTTTAATATGCATCACAACATACTCCAGTTGTCCTCACCCCTGTCTCTCAGGCACATGATCCTAGTATGCACATGACTCCTAAATGTTCCAGGATCACGTGATGTAGACAACCCCATTGTACACACAACACTACCTGTCCCTCTATGGTTACCCCATTTACCTTTATCATGATGATGATGTCGCACACAGCAACTTGCATGAGTACTGTTCTCACATAATGATTGGACAGGAACTTCTGTGTTAATGTAAATAACATGCACATAGTGATGTATATGGCCAATGTACAAATGTTTGCATGTATGACTGACACATGTCTGTCTGAGGGAGTCTTGATATTACATAGGACGATACCATTGCTGGTGTTTCTCTTTTCATTCCTTTGTAATGCTTTGTTGTCACATGGGATATTCCTGATATATCCATATATATGTATGTCTCTATATGGTGGACATAAACACTCACACATACATCTGCATGATGGAATACATTTTCTATACTGTTGAATTACTGTGATGGATGATATGTTTGTGATAAGGTCTGATGTCTGTATATCTGCCATGGCTTAGTGGGAAATCACAATAGCTGTGTGTGCAGTGTCCTGGTTTCGAGCCTTGCAGAGGCCGTTTACTTTGTTGCTGGGCAGAACAAGGCCATTGGATACGGTGTGATTAAGGCACAATAAAGCAGTTGTGAGTGGGTGTGCATGGGTTTGCATGGTGCTAAGCAATGCTAACCTCTGGTTACAGTTTCTTACATTCAGTTAGCCTCTACTTTGCTTTACCAGTGTAATACTCGCATACTGGCAGCCAAACAGGCTTACACCCGCTTGCTCCCGCACTTGCAAATACACTACATTTGGTGTTTACATCTGACACTCATGCCCCTGCGTGGGAGTGAGGACTACGATATTACCTTGTGATGCCTATTACATCGGATTACATGCCTACAGTATCGGGAATGGCTGCCCATTAGGTGACAGCATGCCGTTCGTCTGTACGGAATCCGCGGCCTGTCCAGAGTTTGATTCATATTACTGGCATGTTCCTCTTATGATTTGCACCCATCTGGCTAATACATGGGAACTGACACTCTTCAATACAAACAAGTAATTGGGTTTTGGAACCCACATCCTTCAGCCGAGTCATGCTACTGCATACCTAATATTCTATCATCTTTCTAAGGTTGTCAATGGAATATGTGCTTTCTGTCCCTAGCAGACCTCTCATACTATTTGGGAAATATACAAACTGAATCAGGGACACGGCATAACAACATCAGGGACACATTTAAATTATTGGTGCTATTAACCTGACACATTGAAAGACTCAGAGCATATGAATTCATAAACATTGTCTGAGGTAAATGATGTTTAAAACTCTTAATTGTTGTCATTATTCATTACACGCAATTCACAACCTTTCCTCCAAATGTCACTAGTTTTAGGAGGAATTAAGTGGGGCAGAGTTAGAAACCGAGTTGAAATCTGGGACGTCCCAGGAAATCGGGGACAGTTCAGAGGTATGGTCCCTATTTGTCCCCCAATGGTTTATGTCCTGACCAGTGGATGTGCTATTAGGGGTTGAGAGGTATGGGCATTAGCTATGCCCATTTCGGAATATTACTTACATCCCCGGGGCAGTCCTGATATGACTGCACCAGCCAACACCTGCACGCCTAGGCCCATAATTGCATACCCATAGTTCCCCCACCTGTCACTCCTCTACAGCACTCATCCTTACTGTGGGTGCAGGTGGGGTATAAACACACCACAACACAGTGCCCACTCTCCCTGTGTCAGGACACATGTCGTATGGTGAGTCGATCCATGGGCTATCAGGCTTGCACAACCTACTAGTCCGTGTACATCTACAGGCTGGTTTGATAAGTCATTATCGGGACTGCCTCTGATCATTAATTTTTGGTGTCCCACAAGGGAAATCGATGTCTATGTTTCAAGGTTAGACCTGGCAGGTCTCTCCCACTGGTAGTATCCTGCCAGTGGTCTGGGAAGCAGTGGTGTGTTTACCTTTATTGTGTGTCTGTATGTCTCACCGGCCTAGCTTTGGGGGGTAGGGTGGGGGGTTGATGCTACGTGTTACACGTTTGTTTATTGGACCCCTCACCCCCATATGCATGGCCTGTGAACATATGTTACTTGTAACTGCTGTATCTTATCCTAGCTATATACATGTGTATATTTACAGTCATATGTGTGTATATATATATATATATATATATATATGTGTGTGTGTGTGTGTGTGTGTATATATATATATATATATATATATATATATATATATATATATATATATACACACACACACACACACACACACACACATATATATATATATGTCTCACAACATATGGGTCTATGGGTGTCTGCATATGTATATATTTATATGTGGGTATGTATCTGTATTCTGTCTCTGTATGTATACATTTGTACTACGGAGAGGGAGAAGCTTATCTCTATGTCACTATGGGTAGATATACACACACACACACACACACACACACGCACACACACACACACACACACACACACACACACTGTGTACTCCCCGGTTGTATCCTGCCTGTGGTCTGGGGAGCAGTGGACTCTTTACATTGTTTGTGTGTATGTTTCCGTCCGCTGGGGGTGGAAGGTCATGCTACATGTTTCATGTTTCTTGCTTGGGCTCCTCACATCTATTGCCATAGCCTGTGAACATATGTCATTCTTGTGTGCTGTTTCCTATCATAGCTGTATATCTGTGTATATCTACGCACACACACACACACACACACACACACACACACATATATATATATATATATATATATATATATATATATATATAGAAACATATATGTATATATATATATATATATTTATATATATATATATATATATATATATATATATATATATATATATATATATATGTGTGTGTCTGTAAAGCAATACATACCCCATGCAAACACACTTACACATGCTTACTGGTGTTTATATATGCTTGACCTGCTTTCTAGTGCTTTATTCATTATGCCACTGACACTTCACTCCAGTTAACCTTTAATTGATAATTTACAGATTATACAGTGGACAGATGTCGCAATATGTTCATGTATGGATTACTGATGGTAAATGGTATGTGATACAGTGGGATTCGGTATGGGAATGTCTGTTCATTAGGGGGTTGCTCTAACCAGTACACTATTGCTGTGCTGCTCCATTTGCATATATACCCATATACCCATGGCTCCTGCTTCCCCAAACACACACCACAACGCCTCCCTAACACTGCTGTCATCCATTCTCCAGTCGGATTTGTGGTGTATCCACACCACTACACGTGGGCCACTCCCAACTCCTATAGACCTATCCCATCGGTTGACTCACTCCACGTATCCTCAGAACTCCCAAATATTTAGTCCACAAACATTGGTGATGTGAGCGACCAAAATGATACTATTCGCAGTTTTTGGGTTGTCCCACATGGGACACGCATGTGTTTATGTCAAGATTAGACTCTATACTTCATTACATCCTTACTCTCTTTAACATGACATTACAATAAATTAATATGTATGACTATGTGGTAATGCACATGTTACACATGAGAGCCTAATTATGTATGTGTTTAGCGTATTTCTTTTACAAATAGACCGGTTTAGTAATTGGCGTTGCCATAGCAGGCAGATCACAGGAATGATTCCATGTGTGGGAAAGTCCTCACATTTGATTATTTACAGCACAGCACTGCATTTTAGCAGTTTCGTCCCATCCCTCTTCTACACAACCTATTATTCTATCTACTGTCGAGGTTTGTAAGGGCATATTCATGTTATTTATGTCTGCAAATGAAATGAATGTGTTACAGAGAATGTACTTCTACATATTGATGTCTGCATGTGTGTATGCATATATACCTATAACGAACTCACTGACCTCCATGGGGTGGTCCAGTTAGAACCAGCTCATCCAACCCTGGCACGCCTGGCTCTGTAATTTCATACCCATAGTTCCTCCACCCCACCCTTGTTCAAAATACATGCATACCATCCATTGTCCACTTGTTATTGCAGCCATGACACACCTTCACACATTGCCCTCTCCAGAGAGTTAAGGGCCCTACACTTATGTTGTCCCAACTCATGTATTCTCAGGCCCTCCCACCATTTAGTCCTTGAACATACCTGCCCTTACTTGTGTAATGGTCGGAAGGCCAAATGGTCTATCAATTTTTAGGTAGTCCCACCAGGGACTACCCTCTGTGTGTAAAGTAGGCATAGCAAATCAACAATGTTACTCCCATTGGTAATATCCTGTCTGTGGTGTTAGTAGCAGTGCTTTGCTCACTCCTGCCCAGCTGGATATGACATAATGCTGACAGCACTCTATAATACTGGGGTTGCTGCTGATTTCCTTCTCATTCCTTTATGCTTTATTGTTGTGTCGTTCTTTCTTCATATATATATATATATATATATATATATATATATATATATATATATATATATATATATATATATATATATATATATATATATATATATATATATATATATATATATATAGATATATATATATATATATATATATATATATATATATATGTATATATATATATATATATATATATATATATTATATATCTGTATATACTTATATGCATTTCCTATGCTGGGCACTGCTTAGACCCGCGCAAGTGCACCTGCTTACTAGTACCTTATTCATTATGACAGTGACAGTTTGCTTGAATTATATTTAAGTTGCTTGGGCTGAAGGAGGGTCTCTGTGTTTATCAATGGCAGTGACTAACATTGAGCAGCTTCCCTGCCCCCCGGAGAGGTGGTTACTGACTTGAAACTGTAGTTTTATTGGCCACTAGGGGTCATTTCCATAACTCCTTCATTTGTCCTCAGAGGAGTGGTTTAGGGCAGTGACTTGTGGTTTGTTGGCCAATTTGGGTCATTTCCTGTCTTTTCCAGCCCCCTGCTGTAAAGCACGCTTTTAGCTGATTTAGCCGGGATGAAGCAGAGTTGCTACTGTTGCACACTAGGGCAGCGCCCGGGTTAAGCAGGTTTAAACTATTCGGCTACCTAAAGTCCACTCTTCAAATTTTCCTTAAAACTACCTTCCTCGAACTATACTACTGATCTAATCAGCGATCCTATAATTAAAAGATCATCTCTACTTGACTCCAAGTAGACTATTCTCTATCTGTTAAACGAAAGCACTTGCTCCTACAGTACTTATTACCTTGATACGGCACTCTTGTCATAGATAGTACCCCAAAAGGCAACCCCCATTTCTCGGTCACCCACGTCCCCCGGAATCTTTTTAAAGTTTTTTTGTCTATTCCTTCTAGCATGTCGAGGATCAGTTGCTAGTGTCCTCTCCTGCTCAGCTGGTGAACCTGAATATTGAGGCAATGTTACAATTGCCTCATGTACACAGACAACCCTCTCCTCCTCCCACAAAACACAAATACATGCAGAGATGCAACTATACGGCCAAACTGGAGGCTGAGCTCTCTCAACATAGGACTGGCAAGACCAGTCAGGAGGAGAAGGTTACCACACACACTATAGACCCAGTCTCACATATTACCATTACAACCTCAAATCATACACATAAACACACAAAGACATACTGAGGCTCTGATCAAAATCTACCAAAACAGCAGAGGCCACCAAAGCAGACACCCAAACCACCACCCCAGAACACAACACCTGCAACACATAGACCTCACAGTCAGAGTGTCAAACAGTCACAGCCCTTAAGGCCAAACACAATGCCAGACACACTAGTCATTGGTGACTCCATAGTCAGACACACTGACGCCCCGCCACCAGACTGAGTAAGGAGAAGGTCACAGTAAGCTGCCTGTCGGGCGCTAGAATCCGCCACATAACGCAAGCACTCAGGTCTCTCAACAGCAGGTACAAATATGATTCAGTCATTGTCCACGCTGGTGTAAACGACCTGAGACGCACTCCTTGGACTACATGAAAAGAGACATTGAGGAGCTCTCTGATTATGTAGCCCAGACAGGTATGACCCTGACCTTGAGCAGTATCCTACCTTCACCAAGAATGATGCCACAATACAGAGATAAGATGATCAGCTTTAACAATTGGCTTAAACACTGGTGTCATTCAAAGGGGATCCAGTGTCTGTCTGCCTGGGATGACATGCTGACAAGCCACGCTGTTTCGCAAGGGACGGCTTGCACCTGTCACCCTGGGATTCCGGATATTGGCAAAGGCTCTTGCCACCCCATAGTGCCTTTTTAGGCAAGGCTCAAATTCTAAACCTACCACCCTAGAACACAAAAAAGGAAAACTAAGGGTAATGCTGCTCAATGCCAGAAGTCTAAATCTCAAAATGCACGCACTGAGGCCCTTCTCAGTATGGAGAACATCGATGTCTGTGCTGTGACAGAAACCTGGTTCAAGGCTCCTGAGAGCACCCCAGCGCTATCAGGTTTTACCTCATATCATGCCCGGCCCCAAAATCTGGACAATACCAAGAAAGGAGGGGGGGTATCCATATTCATCAAGGACACCCACACCTCAAGACTGGTGGCAATGCACGATGCATCTGAGACCATCCAGGTGCAATTAGCCATAGGCAAGACTGCTCTGCAAATTGTAGCATGTTACAGGTCACCCTCACAAACTCAGGAACCTCACATGGCCTTCCTGAAAACACTAGAAGGGATAAATGTATCACCAAACACCATCATACTAGGTGACTTCAATTACCCTAATATAGACTGGGAACACTACTCAAGCCCAAACACCCTAGCCCAAAAGTTCCTGGAATTCATAAACTCAAATGCCATGGAACAACTAGTCACCATCCCCACAAGAGGAGATAACATACTTGATCTCATCATCACGAACATGGGAGCACAATGTTCAACACCGAGGTGTACCCCTCACTGGTGAGATCAGACCACAAACTAATCTCGCTGGAGGTCCTCATCCCACCCCCACCTGAAATAAAAAAGACCACAGTAAAGAACTTCTCAAAAGCAGACTTCACACTTCTAAAGACTAGTGTGGTCTCCTTTAAGGCCCCGAGTCGGGCGGAAAACAGTACTCAAGCCGCTGAATCACTTGCAAATGCCTTCTACCAGCACCTGCAGGACTGCATGGATAAGGCAATCCCAAGCAAAACAAAGACTCTTTGTACCAAAGGCAAGCATCCAGTCTGGTGGACCCCAGCCATAAACAAACTCTACAACAAAAGGAGGAAGCTACTACAAGATAGAGCAAAATCCTTAAAAGGTAAGACACCCTTGATCACTATAAGTAAAAACTAAGAGCTCTCATAAAATCATCCAAAGCAAATTTCGAGAGAAAAATAGCTAAAGACTCAAAAGACAATCATAAGGCCTCTTTAGCTATGTTAGAAACCTGGGAGGAAACTCCCAGATATGCTCAGAGCTAGTTCAAAATGATGTGAAGATTACTGATCCTACAGACATTGCCAACATACTGGCTGACAGGTTCAGTGCAAACTTCTTCCCCCCCAAAAGGAGAGATATCTATACCAAACGATTGCAGCCCCCAAACATCTCCAGCGCCAAGTGAGAACTGCTCTCCGCAAAAGAAAAAACACAGCATCCATGGGACCTGATGGTGTCCCCGGCTGTGTGCTCCATGAACACAATGAGGAATTAAACCCACAGCTAGGACAGCTGTTTAATCAAAGTCTTACCTCTGGATACGTACTCAGAGAGTGGCGTACTGCAACTGTGGTACCACTTCACAAAGGTGCCTCCACCGACCCTGGAAATTACCGCCCATTAGCTTGACAAGCCTTATCTGCAAAGCCATGGAGAGGATCATAATGGACCTCATAAATAAAGACATAGGAATTTGCAGACTTTGGATCCAACCCAGTTTGGCTTTGTCAAAGGCAGATCATGCCTTTTAAACTTGGTTGACTTTTTCAAACAGTCACCAAAGCCATTGATGAGGGAAAGGCAGTCCATACAGCCTACCTCGATCTGGCTAAGGCCTTCGATACAATACCCCATTCGGGTATCATTGAAAACTCATCAGCTTAAATGTCAACCCATACATCACAAGATGGGTTGCAAACTGGCTGAGTGACAGAACCCACAGGGTCAGAGTTGCTGGCGCCATGTCAGACTCAAAGCCTGTCACAAGTGGTGTCCCACAGGGCTCAGTCCTGGCCCCACTCTTGTTTGGCATCTACTTTTCCAAGTACAAGCAAACACAGGAGGGTTATGGTTGACAAAGTTTGCAGATGACTGCAAACTGGGCGCCATAGTAGAAAACACATCTGACACAGATATCCTTCAGAAGGGTCTCACAGAAATGGATAACTGGTGCCAGAGCCATGGCCTAAAGTTAAATGCCAAAAATGCATAGTCATACCTTCGGAAAAACAAGGTTACCCTAGCTACCAAATAGGTGGCAATCCACTGAGCACAGAAGAAGTTATCAGGGACCTGGGGACCCAGGTTGATAGTAGTCTGTCATTCGACACCCATGTAGCTAAAGTAGTTAGGAAGACCTCTACATTGCCCACCTTATCATGAAGGGATTCTCATCTAGATCAAGCGAGGTCATAGTCTCCCTTTACTCATCACTCATCAGACCAATGATTGAGTACAATGCCCCATTCGAATGTATCTGACCCGACACTTGCAGCAGCTGGAGAGGCCACAAAAGTTCCTCACCAAAAGGATAAAGGGTCTCAAAAATCTGTCCTATGCTGCCCGACTGAAAGAACTCCAGCTCTATTCAGTCGCCACCGCTCAGAGGTGACCTTTGCCTAACATACAAGGCCATGTCAAACCCAGATTTGATGAATATGCTTCACCTCAAAAATCTAGATCCATCAGAGCCACAAGGGCGGGAGACTTAAACCTTGGACACGGCTATTAATAGGACGTGCTGGAGGGATAGATTCATCACCCAAAGACTCCCTATGCTGTGGAACAAAATCCTGCACATGTGAGGCAGAGCACTCGCTGGCCTTGTTCAAGAGAAATCTTGACCAATGGATGGGAGATCGCAGATATACCCCAGGGATTACCTCAGTGTCACTGCTCGACAGAGGCACAGCAAAATAATGGGTATAGTTCCCCATACTAAAGTGGGTGAAGCCACAAAACGATGGGCTAGGCTTGTAAATGCCCTCGGGCAGATAGCCTAGTATGAACCTATGAACCTATGAACTCTTATGTCGGTTTTATGGCAAAACAACTTTCATTCCACAGGGAAAATGATATATGCTATTGTTGGGCTCGAACCATGACTGCCTGTTTGATAGGTGGATGCTATAAACACTACACTATTGGCACTTACATTGATTCTGCATGTTTTTCTCTATTATTTGAATGAATATGATGTGTAAGCTATGCTCGGTGGAGGGCAGCGACACGCAGACACGCTGCGCTTTGCTTACATCTTCGCTATTGCTGCAATTCATATGTATAATAGGGACACAGGGACAGGGGATCTAATTGTGACAGTTCTAGGGACAGGGATCTACATTCCACTACGTGCTTGTGTGTTTACTACTTTGATTTTATTTCACTGTTCGTGGACACTCTTGTATGCTTAGCATACATTTCGGTATCCACGGACACTGACTTACTGACTTACTATTAGGGCGAGCTATACTAGAAGGCATAGTAGGTTTTGCAAGTGTCAGGGCATGTCCGTCTGTAGATTACTTACTTGTACATGCCCCTGCACTTGCACACGCTTCCTGCACGCCAAGGGTGCAGCGTGCGCCTCATACAAATTCATATGGTGCTATTGGCGCCATCTGCAGTGAGGACACTGTGCAAGGCTAAAACTGTCCTTGTGTCGAGCTTCTTGAATCCTGGGGCAAGACTTTTAACACTCAAATATAGACAAATATATGGTGAATTTATATATGTGGAGGAACATAACAGAAATTAAACAGGGAGACTCATTTAGGACAAGTAGTGCATAGTTAGTAATACTTCCGTGATGAAAGTTGCAGCTAGGAATGTAACTACTTATAGAGAAGTAGTTTTGTTAGAAGGATACGTTAATAGTTAGTACGCAGCCAAATTATATAAGTAATGCTAAGTTAGTAATTAACCTGAGTGTTACATGTGTGCCAGGATTCAAATAAGGTCTTTGAAAGATATTTTGAAATGATTAAGATTGCTTATGGGTCTAATACTATGTGGAAGGGTATTCCAATTTTTAGCAACAAAATTAAAGTAAAGAGAAATGGCTGCTGTATTGGATACTTTGGTTACTTGGACTAAGTCTTTGTTAGATGATCGAAGAGTACAAATGTTAGAATAAGGTTGTAGAAGATTTTAGGAAGGCACGCTATCAGGATTGTGCATTATTTTGTGAGCCATTATTAACTGGTTACAGTTCATAATATGAGGTAGTTCCAACCAAGAAAGATTTTTTTAGGCATTGACATTGATGGGTGATGGATATTACTTTTGCCTTTTGGCCTGGGTTGTCCCTTGAAAAGTGGTTTCTGAACAGTTCACCTGCACAATTAACACATGTATAATCAAACAAACAAACAAAACAAGTGACAAACAACTGTGAAATATAATAATAATTATTGAGAGAGAGTAATTCTGTATACTTGCACCTTTACAGAGTTACAGAGCTTAGGCTGGAGTCTTGGCCTCGTAAAGGTCTTTGTCATGAGCAACCCCCCTTTCTTAGATATCACATGCAGAGGTAGATGACATTATGCACATGCAGTGAGGAACCCAGGACACTGGAATGGTGCTGCCATTCCTGTCTGTTTGCGTGTTTCGGGGTGGTATTTGACTGATTTTAGTGGAAACATTGTGAAAGACACAGTGAAGGAGTTTGGGCTCAGGAACCATGTATTATGTTGTACATGGCTACAAACAGAGCCAGAACCAACACAGAAAATGGTTTGAGTGTTGAGGCTGTGTAATACATCATGACATAGCAAACTAGCATATAAGGGAAAGGGGAGAGGCCATATGTATGGTCATCCCACACACTATACATGCAATATAATGAGGAGGAACTCTTCCCAGACATTACCTTCCAGAAGTGACCATGCTGGAGCATGTATAGCTCTAGGTCAGAACAGAAAGTTCATTGTCCACAAGACTGAAGTATTACTTCAGCCCCTGCAAATGTGGCATTTACCTTCTGGGTTGTCAAGCCGCAGAGAAGCAGTATTGTGACCATATTTGGCAGACGGTGGAGCAGGATGTTAATGCTGTGTGGCATTGGCATTACACAGATCCTTGCAATGGGACAATGAGGGTTACTGACATGATACCCATGCTTGGAAAAAAGGCATATGATCATTGTGACAAACAGATCCACAAAAAGTACATGCGCCACCACCCACACAGAAGCATCAAGAACAAGGTAGATCAATTTCAGCTAATACTTTCTATCAGGATAGGTAGCCTTTTAACTGGGGGAAAATTTTTTTTAAACTTTTAAAGCCCCGAGTTTTTAAAATTTAACCCTTTTTTTTTGTTAAAAAGGTTTTTTTAAAAAAACCTAGCTACGGTACCTTTCAAAGACTAACTGGGGATATCATGGGTATCTCAAACACATCAGCATCCAGGGTACCACACCAGTTCCTGGATGCCATGTTACCACATGCCAATGAGCACATATACTTCCCCCAAACGCAGGAGGAGTTGGCCAGCAATATGCATCTCTTCCTCCATGTGGCAGAATACCCAGAGGTACTGGGTGCAATAGACTGCACGCACATACACATCAAGTCACCACCCAGTGAGCAGGGAAGGTGCTAAATAAACCACAAGGGATACCCCTCCATCAACTGCCAAGTCATGTGCAATGCCCGGGGCATTATCATGGATGTGTGTGCTGGCAGCCCTGGAAGCTATCACGACTCCCACATCTGGCAAGCCTCACAGCTGTATTGGTTATTTGTCAGGGGGGACATCCAAATGGCCACCTGGTGGGGGATGCTGGCTATGCACTGGAACCATGGATGATGACTCCCATCAGAAATGCACACACATCCATGCAGGAATGCCATAATGAGGCACATGCACAAACCAGAATCATCATAGAGCATGTGCTTGGGATGCTGAAATCATGGTTCCATTGCTTGGACATATCTGGTGGAGCCTTGCAGTACTCTCCAGGCACATGTGCCCACATCTTCATAGTGTGTGCCATGCTACACAATATGGTGCTGTGGAAATAGCTGCAGCAGGGACAGAATGGTGAAGGCCCTCACAGTCCACCACCATTGCCAAGGGCCCCACAGGCACAGAGGTATTCAGACCATGAACACCCTGAGCCAGCCCCAGTAGGCAGACAGAGGCGTGCCCAGTATGCCCATGCCTTGGCAAAGAGGGAACGCATAGCACACACACTGACAGTGTAGGCACCTAGGGACTGACACCTTTCTCCACTTGCACATACAGTAAAAATGGATGACACACACACAAGACTACCTGTAAATTGTCATGTATAGGCAATCTACTGTGTGCATCCAACATAGGCAGCCCTCAATTATTGCACACACAACAGCCATTGGCACAAGGTAAGTCAACACCTGAACAGTAAATTAAGCTATCAGAATATGCAGATACTGTATGTATAGATTCGTAGGTAGGTACTTGGCCAACTGCCAGAGGCCATTCATAAGGCCAGCCAAAATGTGTCAGCTTTTTCCACCCCATTGATTCATTAACTGTCCCTCTGTGGAGCAGAGCCAATGGTGGGATCCCTGTGGTGCATCTACTATTCCCCATCCACCCTTCAAGGTTTCTCTTGCAGAGTGTTAGTGACGGGCTCTGTATAATGTAGTTAGGGATGTTGTTCCAAAGTATGAGGAGTGTCTGTAACAGGAAGCTGTCCCTCCAGCATCCTCCAGTTATTGTTGTGGCAAGGTTTGCTCAATACAGTGTGTGGCTCACTGTGACATGGATTCCCATAGGTGGATCATATCCATCAAGCCTGAGTTCGACATGGCTGTGTTTGTCAGTGGAGATCATCTCTGGGTAAACGAGATGCCACTGAGTAAAGCAGGAGTTTATTCAGTCCGGCTGCATAGACCATATGTTGGAGGCCAGTATTCCCCTTGGTGAGGTACATTTGTGGACCCCCCCCAGCTGTTGGACGTGTCCTCTGTGGTACATCCCACATGGGTTATTATACCCTATGATGGGACTGATGAGTGATGAGTAAATGGGCACTATAACCCCAGTATGTCTAGATGGGAATCCTTTAGTAGTCAGATGGCCTACATAGAGGGATGTCCTAACTACTGTGGAGATATGATGTCACAGGGGAGATCACTATCTAACTTATTCCCCAGATTCCCCATTACCTCATCTGTATTAAAGTGACTGCTGCTCATGTGTTAATATGTGGGTGCCAATTCCATAATGGCACTAGGCTGGAGGCTGTGCCATTGACACGCTGTGACATTTTCTGTGAGGCTCCTTGAGGGATGTCCGTGTCAGCTGGACTATCAGTCATGGCTCCCAGTTTGCAGTCATTGCCAAACATGGTCTGGCGTAGTCCATCTGTGTTTGCCTGTACATCTGAGATGTATATGACAAACAGTAGGGCTCCCAGGACTGAGTCCTGTGGAACACCAGTTGTGACT
The DNA here is from genome assembly GCF_019279795.1 of Protopterus annectens. NCBI lineage: Eukaryota > Metazoa > Chordata > Ceratodontiformes > Protopteridae > Protopterus > Protopterus annectens. Next base: position 1,652,696,997 of record NC_056725.1, read on the forward strand.
GTTCAAGAGTTGGACCTGGAGACCACTAGTTGTACCATGTGGGTTCTGTGTGTAAGCCCATTGGCAGTACAACTTCTGATGTATGGGTGAATGTACAGGCTGGTGTGTTTATCAATAATACCTGAGTGGGACATGGTGTCAAAAGCCTTGTTGAGGTCCAGTTAGTATGTGTGAACCACCTACCCTGTCATCTAATGTCTTGGTGACTGTATGTAAGACGTCAAACAGGTTCAGTAGGCATGAAGTGCACTCAACCAAGCTGACCTGGGTTGGGTCACATGTTCAAAGGTTACCAATGTCGATGTTAATGAGTGCCATGAGGATGCAAACCATACCATTGCAGACCTGGCTTGTCAGGCTTATGGGGTGGTTGTTTCCATGGTCAGTTGTGATTTCACCGTGAGGAGTGGAATAACCGTTGCCACGCACCATTGTATGGACATGTAGCCTGTGAAGAGGCTGAGGTAGGAATGCTTAATTAGGTGGGGTCAGGTTGTCTTGTACAGTTTACCAAAGAAAGAATAAAATAAAACACTATAACCAAAACCAAAATGAACCGAACACTGAATGGACAGAAACGGAGTACGAAAACTGTACAAATTAGCCAAATTTAATAAATCATTTGATTTAATGAACCATTTTAGCACTTTCATCTCCTAAGAGACTTCATCAGCACTGTGTTTGTTTATTTAAAAAAATATTTTTGTGTCTGTTATTATCTTTTTAAATTGACAAATTGATCAAATGTGATGTCACAAGACTTTTAGTATTTAAATGTTAATTGAATTAAGTTCAGGTTTTATTTCTGATAAATATGGTGTGCATTATGGGATATTGTGCCAATAACTGTAATGTACAGTATTCTAGGCAGATCTATATTCTATTCTACATAGTAGTTCTGTTATGTCATGCAAACAGTAGTTATGTCTATTGGCAATTACAATACTCAATGACAGGATACATAGCATTAGTATTCATCTGACAGGTTAGCAGCATGATAGCAAAGATAATTGGAAGAGCCAGGTAACTATTCATGCATATAACACATTAATATCCACCTCTTTACCATACTACAATAACAGCTGTGCATGTGTACATGTTATGCAAATGTGTAGTGACCCTTGTTACAAGGCTGGGCCAAATGGCTATGTGCACACCTACATAGAGTGGATATTGAGAGTACAGACACACTGGTTGAACTACCAGATTTGTGTAGCCCAACCTATCATTGCCAACCTAACAGCCATCTGCACATAATGTATGTAAGGTAGTGCACAGCACTGGTAATGAAACAGGTTGCATATCATCTTTAACTCCAGTGTAACATCTGCAGTAGGAGTGTAATATGTAGGAGACAGCTGCCCATGTGTATTAGCCGCATCATAGGTGATGGATCACACTATCTGATTATATCCTGATCATGTTGATAGTGGCATCAGAGCCTATTGATATATGACTCTGTTTGGAGAGTGGGTGTCTCTGCTCAACAGACCTCATGGTGGATATGTGACTATATACCCAGAGAAGGACACAGACCTGTAGACACTTGCATCATCTGTAATCAACTAACAGGATGTGATGTGCTCCTCAGAGGAGGATTGCTGCTAAAGGTAGCTACAATGTTTCCGTAAATAGCCAGTGTTGTCATGTCCATAACACAAATATTTACATGCGAACATCACAGTCTAAAACATCTTCATAGGCAATACATAAACTAAATATAGTACTTGGTACTTGTAGTACTGACTGCTCATACAGGCATGCCCACTAGTCAGCTACTGGTGTTTAATAATGTCATCTTTGTGTAAGTGGCCATCCTGGGGGAATGTAATCTCTATGCCATGTACACTGCCAGACCCACCTAACACCATGCCCCACACATTGTCTGGGATGCAGCTACAGGGGTAAGCTGGAAGGCAGCCCAGTCTACAGCCATGACTGGACTGGACAGTCATGAGTTGCAGGTTAACACATGCAGCTCATCAGCACAACCAACACATACCCTTACCAGAACACAGTAAGGACACCCACACACACTACCGGAAATCACACACATTCACAGACGCATCTAAGTATCTGGCCAAACAAGTGACCCCCCCCAAGCAGGAAGAGACAGACATGGAAATACACAAACTTAGACATAGTTTGCATAATTGTGCCATACCTCTGAAAACATGACGGGAAACATGCCCAACAGTACTCATTTGTGAATGCAAACTCTAGCACTATGTTACACACCGACCTATACGAGGGCATACATACTGTCAGCTGCCTGTCTGCCATGATTAGCCACATACTCATACACTCAGACCACCTTTTGAACTATACACATGGCTCTGGCATATTCCATGTTGTTGTGCAGGACCTGTGATGCAGTAGCCTGGACTGAATGGAAACACATGTAGGAACTGTCAGGACTTGTAGCCCATGCAGGTATGTCCCAAGGCCTGGGTAGCATTCTGCCATTGGCCAGAATGATACTGCAGTAGAGGGACAAAAATATTGTATTCCACAATTGTCTAGTGTAGTAGTGCATGTTGCAGGGTATTCAGTATCTGTAATCCTGGGATAACATGGTTGACAGACCATGATGCTTTGCCAGACAGGGCCTGCATCTGTCACCCCCGGGAATCTGGATACAGCCTAGGGCTCATGCTTCCCCTATAGTGCCTTCATCATGCAAGGTTCAGTTGAGGGTCCACTGCTGTTACAGGGACAGCCAAGCAATAAACTGCGGGTCTCACTACACAATGATACATGTCAGAAACACTATATGGACACACATATGTCAAGCCCTAACATGGAAAACATATCTGTGCAGTGTCTGAGACATGTTTCAAAGCTCCAGAGAGCACACCTGCATGACCGTGTTATAACACATTCCTCATCTTTTGCCCATTATCCTTTATTGGAACACATGGGCCGCAGGTGTGTCCATATTCCTGAAGGATATGTACACCCCCACGCTAATTGCACTTGCATAATATCAGATGCATTATGCTGAGCAACTACTTTTGTGCCACAGTGGAATTAAAAATGCACCTTGAGACAGATCACCAACCAGGCTGCAGACTTCCCAACTGTCATAATGTGCTGTAATGGGAAAGATTAGGTCTGAGACAGAAACATAATATTGGCTACTCTCAACTATTCCATTATGAACTGGGAAGACTCCTCATGTACCAACACCTGCGCTCAGTGCATGTTGGATTCCATCGACCCAACTGACCTGGATCACAGTAGTCACACAAACAGGGCTAACAGTATGCTACACATAGTTAATCTCCAATGCCAATGTTATGTTTCCTAAGAGCAGAGTGGTGAGTGCCATGGCACCTCTACAGATGGACAATGCATGTGCAAATGCTGAATCCAACACAAATGAATCTTAAGCAGTCACATATGTGCAGTGATTGTTCCACTGAAACAGAACCAGGAATCAACCTAACACAAACAAGTAGGCAAACTGGCGGTACCATGCTTTAAACTGTACCACAGAAGGTAGTAACTGTTGCAAGAGTGAACAAACATGAGTGTAGGTGATCCCTGGTCAGTCACAGTAAGATGCAGATGCACCATATAAAATCATGCACAGCTACTGTGAAACCAATCAGCCACATATTATGAGGCCAAGCACAGAGCATTTTATAGCTGTGTCATTAATCATAATGGCAATGACAAGACCTGCTGTGCTGCACAGCACTATGGCATGGGAAGTACTGCACCTACAGAAATAGCACCCGTTCATCCAGATAGGGTCTCGGAGGATCTAAACCCACTCCCACCCCCCTACCCCCAACAGGTACACTTAGTAATATATCCATGTACACTACAGGGCCCCTGTACTAACGACTATGCAGGTACAAGCTGCACTCTCTAATGCCATGCATACAGCTTTCATGGGACCTGTCAACATCCCATGGTGTATCCTACACAAATGTAAGAACATTCATCTATCCACATACACATCATGTTCAATCATAGCTCCATGTCAGGCTGTGTACACACCAAATGGTGCACAGCAACAGTTATCACACCCCACAAAGGGGGAGACACCATTGATAATGGGACATAGTGCACAACAACTCTGCTGAGTCTGGTCTGTATGGCCATGAACTGTGGTCAACGTAATTGATGTACTCGGTACAGATGTAGATGACAGTAGGGTTGATTCACACTGCATATCATGACCTTGCCAGGTCGTAGGACACCATCACCCATACTTTATTCCAGCTACACTCAGTAAACTAGGTATATATACCTATGTCACAGGAGTGGTTGGCAACTGGACTGCTGGCAGAACCCACAGTACAAAAGGTGTCTGATGAATACACGCACATCAAACCAGTGCCAGCCACAGTAATACAGGGGTCATTCCTGGTACTCCCCCTCTTTGTTATCTTTACCACATAGACTAACAGAGAAGGCATCAGCCTACTGATGTTTGCAAATGACTATGAACTAGGAGCAACAGTTGACTCATTGTGTGCTGCGTTCAACATACAGAAGGGCCTTAGTGTGTCAGATGCGTGGTGTGTGATGTATGGCCACAATCTGACAGCTAGGTATTGCATTGTCATCCCCTATGTTACAAACCCCATACCCATTAACTACCACCTAGGCAGTGGTCAACATAATGGCAACTGTTTGTATGGGATGCAGCTGAACAGTACTTCCCTTTGATAGTTACGCCACCACAAAAGACAGGTAGTTGTATGTGGCATCCCTAATCATGACAGGGTACCATCCAGGAATATAGAGATAACTGATCAGCCATACCCAACATCCATGTGACCCATAATAGATCACATATTTCCTTTAAGGGTTATTGCCCATGTGTAGATGGCCTACACTGCCCTTCACAATCCCTAGCTGCACTATGTAGCATGCAGCCTACCTTGAATATAGTCATGCCCAACCCAGAGGTGTTGGACATGCTACACTTAACACATCCTGATCCCAAATAAACACATACGTCATGGACATCCACCTTTCTAGTACAATGACCACAACATGCCTGACAGATCCCTGTCCCATACACTTAACATACTCTTGCCATACTATGCATCCCTGTCCAGCGAAGCTGCATATTGCCCCTCTCTGTGACATGGTGTGATGACAGCATGCCAAATATATCAGTAACCATGTGTATCAGTTCTGTGGCACTGCTGGAACTGGCCACTGCAACTTACCTGTCTGTTGCCTACAGCTAGGTAACCTGTCTGCCTAGGCTCATAAATGGCCCAGGGTATATAGCCTACTAGATCACTATGACCATACATGCTATAGTTGATATCCAACCCTGCAAATACAATCAGGCTAGCTATTGTCCCATGTGTTACACGTGCAACACATGCAATACATGGTAGGATGCTGCACAGCTGTACAGTACTATGTAGATGTATATGGCAAAATACATACATGTTTGCAAGTCTGCAGGGTCACAGGTCATGTCCCTAATGGCTATGTATGACTATATATGTGGCATATACACAACATTAAGGTCAACTGCTTTAACATGATAACATCCAGGCATGTGCTAATAGGTAAAGACATCACTACAGGCAAACAGACATGCCCACGTTAAGACAACATCCACATGGTGTATGAGCCATGTCATCACATCTCACACACATATAAAGTGATAACATCACATCACCAGTAGGTGTCAAATGTGTGTGACTTATACATGTCAGTGGTGTTAGTGTCATGTAGATCTACAAAGATGTATTTGTAATCTTAATAAATGTGATACATCTGTATGTTCAGCTGTATTGTTGTTCTTCTCTGTGAGTTACTGTGACCTGTCTCCATTGTTATGTCTTCCAAGCATGCCACGTAGCAGACTGCCGCCGTACAGTCGCTTGGAGGATGAGGTCCTCATCCCATACCTCCTCGACAACTACACAACACTCTTCAGCCATGTGCCACAGGATGCACAGCAGCGGGATGCCCTGTGGGAGGAACTCTGCAGGAGGGTAAATGATGCTGGCGATCACAATCACACCTATCAGCAGATGCACTAACACTGCACTGACCTGATAAAATGGGCAAAACAGTGTGCTAATGCAATCGCCAGGTGCAGCAGGTGGGGGGGCCACTCACTCAGCCCCCACTCACACGTACCGAGGAGCTACTGGCCAACCTGGGGACACCTGCAGACCTCCATCCACAAGCTTTAGCTGGTATTGTGGAGGTGGGTGTCTCTCAACCACCGAGCCTGGAGTTGCCTGGTAAGTCACTACTGCACATAAAACACAACTATATATCACATAGTTACATGTGTTACTGTAAATATGTAATGTAACATCATATGCAAGGCATGTATGCACACATGCTAAATACTATAGTCTGCTACTCTATGTATGCACAGATGTGCATACTCCATAGTATAGTGTAATGTGCTGACTTATGTGCTAACATAGACATTGCACCCTGTAGCTACCACACAGGTATGGATAATGATCTTACTGCTATGACAATCCTATTTGGGCACCTCTGACAATTTTCAGTGACAGCAGCCTGTGTCAGGTGAGATTGTATTATTTACCAGGCTTGATAATGCATGGAACATATTAATTGCATGCTATCTGCCATAACACACGTACACATAATGTATGGTGGTTATAGTAATGGACACTGGTCAGACCTGCAATGCATCACACTGTTTACCTATGTGAAACAATTGAAGACCATATGAAACATCTACACTAAACCTTCCAAACTGTCATTGCCAGATCTGTGGACAACAGTGAATACAATGGTGAAGGTGTGTTCAACTGTAGGGACAGATACTACATATCAGCATTACACATGGGAATATGAACAGTACTGTACAGAGAGCATATGTGTGCACACACACTAAATGTGTTGGAGCTGGAGTATGCCCGGCCCACTGGATACACCCTTGTGGAGTATACCCTTGCTATGAATGTCACACAATGTCATGTTCTATCAGACATGTCCATGACATATAGTGTGCTGACTGCAACACTGCTCAACTATCCTGCAAAACATGTCTCACATCCCATACATACCACCCTTTTTCTGCATAACCCAGTCCTCAGTGGAGCATATGACATCTATGGGTGTATGTCATATGGGATAACACTGACATGTGAAATAAGATGGCCATCACAACCACTGGACTGAACATGTATACACATGGTCATGGAGGATGACCAGAGACATGAAGCAAAACACACAGTAGAAGTGATGTACATGTGTGTACACCCTGTTGTACATTGACTCGACACAATACAACTATGGCCTTTGTGTAATGGTGATATCGCAGATGTGAAACACTAAACATCATACAGGCCTGTGCACAGCTTGTGTAGGCATAACATGAAACCACCACATAACATGTCTTGAACATCTGGAGTGTGTCACGACATGGAAGCATTCACCTATACAGTATCCAAATACATACCTGTGTTGCACAACATGCACATGCAGCCAAATCAAGCCACAGATACAGTACATTCACCTTGCTGGTGTCAGACATCACTGTCATGCCTGCTCCTCAAGTGTGTGAGGTACACAGATGGCATGTGGGACATGGAGTACTTGTAAGTTAGCCATGTGTGGGCATAGTTGCCAGATATCAGTAATATGGTTGCAGATGTGCAGGGGTGTCATCCATATACCCTTGTGTGTCCTGTGTCACACATTCCACATTAGGGTTTATTGTGTATACACCATGGTGACATGGGTTACATTCCACATTAGATATGTATTGTATGTGAACATAGTCATGGCTTTGAACTGTGTCAGTAGCTCACACTGTATAGCAATTGTGAAGCCACATGATGCCCTGCAATGGCTATGCACATCAGCTCAATGTGCAGTATGTCCCTGCATATTTGTAGCATGGACAGACAACATTGCATCAGCTGAAGGCCCATGTTAGTATAACACATCCCTGCATTGGGACAGCATTACCGTACTGTAGATTGATAAGGACACCATTGTGTTACACATGTATGCATGTCATTCAACACATCAGCAGAAGACATGTCATAGTACATGTGACTGGCAAGGTCATATGCCACACAGCAGGCTGGTGTACTGTAAATCTGTGCTGGTCTGTGGCACCATTGCAAAGTAGGGACAGCCATGTCAAACATGTGTGTACAGCCACATGCACAATGCCTACACTCAGCTCAGGTGTAGGCGGAATAACGTTGAACTGACATGCACTGCTTTGGGGAAGATATGCAAGCTAGGGCTCAGGCAAGCATAGTATGCAGTTGACATAGCCTACTGCTCATGTCCTCACATATAGGGGCGGTGGCCAACACAAAGCATCAGTGGCAGATGTACTAAGGTCAGCGATGGTCTCAACACGTGGTGTATGTTGCACACACCATGGCAGTGCAATGCAATGGTGCAAATTGCATGCATTGTGTTGCAGGTATGGGGCATAGGCTACTAAAACAAATGGTGCAATACAGGTATGTATGCTAACCACCACTATAATTATGTAAGGTGCATGACGTCTGCTATACCACATGCATGATGTTGTGTGCAACTCAGGGATGTAGGATAACTACCACTATAATTGCCTAAGCTGAAACTATAATTGTCTAAGCTGAATGCCATCTGCCATATCACCTGCATGTAGTGTGTGTGTCTGTGTGTGTGTGTCTCTGTCTGTCTGTTTGTCTCTGTCTGTCCGTCTGTGTCTCTGTGTGTCTCTGTGTCTGTGTGTGCATCTGTCTGTGTGTGTCTCTGTCTGTCTGTGTGTGTCTGTGTCTGTGTCTCTGTGTGTGTGTCTGTCTGTCTGTGTCTGTGTGTGTCTGTGTCTGTCTGTGTGTCTGTGTCTGTCTGTCTGCCTGCCTGTGTGTCTCTGTTTGTCTGTGTGTGTCTCTGTCTGTCTGTGCATGTCTCTGTCTGTCTGTGTGTGTCTGTGTGCATCTCTGTCTGTCTGTGTGTGTCTGTATGCCTCTGTCTGTCTGTGTGTGTCTGTCTGTCTGTGTGTGTCTGTCTGTGTTTGTGTCTGTCTGTGTGACTGTCTGTTTGTGTGTGCCAGTGTCTCTGTCTGTCTGTGTGTCTCTGTCTGTCTATGTGTGTCGCTGTTTGTCTGTCTATGTGTGTCTCTGTCTGTTTGTCTGTGTGTGTCTCTGTCTGTGTGTGTCTGGTATAACTTGTAATGTACAGTTCTTGTCTTCCCCTCACAGGTGTTGATGTAGGTGCATTGCCCTCCTGCAGTCCACCTGATGTTAGTGTCCCCACAGACTCTAGCAGTGATGATGATAGTATGATTGAGGCATAGGCAGGGTTGTCAGGGGCTGAATCTGTGCCATTGGTTGCCATTCCACCTGTCTCACCCTCATTCTTGCACACAGTTCCCCTGCCTGCACATACCGCATCACCACCGGCCATAGAGGAAGGACAGTTGGTGGGTGGTAGCATGGAAAAGGGAAGTGTGGTGACTATGGAAGGTGTGCCTGCACACCATGATCCCAATAAACAGACTGGTGATGTCCCACACAGGCATGTGCCCAGCACTGCTCATAGGAGGGCCACTGGCCAACATGCCCCTGCGAGACCAAGCACATCAGCTGGAGTCACCAGAAGCATGTTTCAGGCTGTAATGGAGACACAGGCATGTGCTGAATGGCACAACAGAGATGGTCTGAGGCTTCACAGGGCTGCTGTCCATTCATTAACTGACAACATCCAGGCACATGCAAATGCTCACCATCATCTTGCAGATGTTTTGGATAGACGATTGGGTGACATGGTGGGAGTCCTTGACTGTGGCATGTCAATCCTCAAGTGTGGATATTCTGTACTGGAACATCTGGTGGGAGTGAGGCATCAGGCACGTGGACGTAGGCCAGCTACATCACCTGTTGAAGGTCTACATGAACATGCTACTGCACATGCCTGCTCCCGTAGTGGCTGTAGCAGCAGCAGCAGTGCTGCTGGTGCTGTGCAGTCCACATCAGGACACAGCAGGCCACGTGAACATAGTCCTGGCTGGTCCCAACAGAGACACAATTCCAGTGGGCATGTGTCATCAGATGGTATCCAATCTGGGCCTCTGCCTGGTAGTGCCAGTACAACCTCTGGCAGGCGCATGTCACATGGCCATGGCCAGATACTGTGAAATGTGACACCTGCCTCGTACAGTCTGCAGCTGTCAATATTACCCCTGTGTAGCCCAGCCACATGCCAGACCTGTGTGCATGCATACACACACACACACACACACACACACACCGGAAACAAATGTAGGGCACCTCAACACACACACACGCATAATATCCACACACTCCCAATGATATCACAGGCCCTAACACACATGCATGATGTCATCCAATGGCACAGCCTAGGCCTCTGGCAAACATTATCACCCTGTGCATATGATGATGCCTGTGCCGCATCCCTGTCATCCACACCATTGGTGCAGGGACATGTTCATATGGTCTGATGCACAGGGTGAACATACTAGGTAGACAATTGTAGATTAATATTGTTGAGTAGTGTTAACAGGCAGCAGACATACCATGTATTGCAGTTTTAAAATGCATTTTGTATGCCTGATAGCATGTATCATGTGTAACAACACTAACAGCATTTTGATCTTGACGTTCCGCCTTCCTCATTCAGGTGCAGTTGCATGTGCCGGGGGATGTTGGTGTTTGCGGGAGTCCCATATGTACATGTTGACTAACCACAGGTCAGTATGACAAAACCTGCATGCACTTTGTAGCTTCCACATCACAGTTATGTTCTCCCGTGTTTCAATTATGTTTACTGTTCTAATGATCCAAGAGCTTGATAGCTGTGTAGTAAGCTACTGTGTTCAGAGCCGTCACATCCATAGTGGGTGACATCACAGGTATAGTTACCTGGAGCATGGAGTGGGTAAAAGAGTGGTATGCTGGATGACAAGGGTAAAGGCTAGTGGGAATAGTGGCTTCTCATTGGGAAGCAGTAATACCCACTGCCATGACAGCATGCAAACACAGACACACCCACGCATTCAGGGATTCCAGACACAGTAACACACACTCTGACACACACACACACACACACACACACACACACACACACACACACACACACACACACACACACAGTTGCCAGTGTTCGGATGAGAACCCCTGACTATGTGCATATCATTGCATATCATCATTATAGTACTACATAATTGCAAGACACACCACAGAGATTACACATGTACAGCTAGTTGGAATGGCCTAAGATCGAGGACATCCACAGGGATACTACAGTGCAGTGAGTGTATGTGGGGAGGGGGATCCATCAGTAGGCTATGTAACAACAGGTCACACCCCAGGGTGTACATGTTAACAGGTGGTTAGTATGTCTGTCTACGATTGATGATATCTACAGGGATGCTAGACTGCTTTGAGTGGATGGGGAGAGGGAGCATTAACATTTCACTATGGTAAAATACAGCCTCACTCCAGGAACCAGACAGCCATACACACGGACAGCCATACACACACACACACACACACACACACACACACACACACACACACACACACACACACACACACACACACACACACACACTGGCATTCACAAAGATATACACCTATGTCACACACATACAGACACTTTACATGTGTGAGGTTTAACCACCTGCCTATGCCTTTCTTTCTACACTTCACTCTGTACTGGTGTAAACAACAGTGTTCAGGAGAGTGGTAACATGTGGGATGTATTACCAACCATACGTGACATATGGACACACACCCAAACATGCCAGTCCTATGAATCAAACACCTGCCTATCTCATGATAGGTACTACAGCAGTACAGCACATCACATCCGGTACACTGCTTACTGACTCTTTGACAACTGTGCTGATATATGCACACTATATGCACAGCAGAGGTATTTCTGTTACAGGTGTCATGGGGTTTGCCTTCATTGTCACCCTTACAGCATTCTACATTGTTTGTCTTCCACTTCAGTTAACAAAACCTGACCTTAGCAGGTACACAGGTTATTGTAGGACTGGTTGTAACACACCAGTGAGCTGTCCTCAGTAATCATTCATCTGCAAAGAAGCCCCACCACTTAGTAGTCATGTCCAAACATCTGTCCATACCTCATGTATGGCTTACTGTACTTAGAGCATATCACCATATACAGTTGGCAATGTTGAGGCTGTATTGCAACAGCATGATGTACTAAGACAACAGTCACCTTCAGACATCAGACACTGCACACACATGGAATCTACACAAACAGTAATACATGTACACATATCCGGTCTACATCAGTACATGCACTAGCAGGTCAAGAGGATACATTCCACACCTTCCCCACACCATATGTGAAACATAGCCGAGCATTACACCATAATGGATGGTGTATTCATGTACTGGTAGGACACCACCACTTTCACTGAGTTGCAAAGTGTACATATATTACAACAGCACATAACAGCGTGACACACACCACATTATTTCATGTCATGCTCCTACAAACTGTTACTTGACAGTGCCCTGGTAAAGCCAGGGCACTGTAAAGGTCAACAGTGAGCACATCGTATTTGCCACACACACTTCATGTGTACTGGAAGAGTGCCAGCAATGTGCTCTGTTAGAGATAGGCAGTACACTCATTCAAGCATGTGCAAGGTCTGTGGCTTGTAAACATCTCACCCCAGCATGTACTGGCTATTGTGGTACTAAGGCTAATGTCCAGACAGCACACAGCATGCATGGCTTGAAATTGTTGACATGGGGTATATGTAGGAGCTGTAGCCACACATGGCTGTACATGTCATGAACATATCACCTGTGACTACTCAGGAACATACAGTGCAGAGCTGGATTTCCCTGAGTCTGTCAATACAGGCCTTGTGTAGGTCCTATGGTCCTGTTATTTGGGTATGTTTGTAGGCATTGCATTAGGTGGACATGTCTAAAGACATACATGCCACATAGGGTGTTGTATGATATGATAGGTGTCATGGGTGGCCAGTAGAGAGGGGATATTACCTCTGTCAACATAGATACCGGACCTTATGTACTGTTAGCATGCTATCTGCTATGTGCATGTGTGTAATGACTGTAGTCAACTGTATGTAGAAAGGTAAATAAAAGCTATGATAAAGTCATTTATGTTGTATGAGTGTGGGATATACATATGAAGGGTAGATACGGTTAGGTCATATCCAACCATGAGGGTGTTGTTTACTGGTGTACAGCAACAGTTGACTGTGTTAATGCTGACAACATCCAAGGGACCCTGGTATGTGTACAACTGAGCTGGTTACAAACAGTGGTATTATTGCATTGCATAACACATTATACAGCTGTGTCTGTACATGGGTACTTTGCAAAGTTGATGTAGGCCTAGGTACAGTCCACCAATTGAGGGTTATCTGGTGGCCTGCCATACTGTCATACCACATATGGATGTGTGTTGGTAGTCTGGGAACAAGGTGGTGGTTGTATATGAAGATACAACCTAGAATGCAGCATTTGCCACTGTCACCTGTACCTGACTCATCCCTGATGCGTTATGTCAGGGTAGTGGTCTTTACATGTAAGTAGCCTTTATGAATATGTGTACACCACCACCTGGTATGGTCCATACCACGGTTATGGCCCACATGTCTGAATCTGAGTTATATGGTGGTAGTGCAATTGTGCACTACAGAGCCTTCAGCCAGATGTTCCTCACTGCACAGATGTCAGTATTCCCCATTGTAGGTTCTACATTGAGCAAATGGATTACTAAGGCCACACATCTAGCATGGGTTAGCATAAGCATCCAAAGCAATTGTCATGTAGGTGTCAGGGTGTTACTTCTGTGTGTAGGACATTTGCCTTGGAATGCAGCTATATGGGTAAATGCGACCTAGGTATTATCCACACACACACATGTAACATGGATTCATTTGCTCTGTGTTGAAGGCTTGTCATTCAGTCATGACAGCCCGGAATGACAGACACTAGACAACCTCATAAAAATAGCAGGACATTGGCTCATTGTTTTGGTCTAGCAGTTGCCACTCATGCCATGACATCACTGCATGTGGCATTGATGTGCTTCATAGCAAATGCCCCATGTAAGGTGATGGACAGCAGCAGAATTTGTGTATATGACCAATGTGAGACATACTTAGGGTAGCAGTCCTGCTAATAATGACAATTACTAACATAGCCGGGAGAAGTCATCTTGACACCTGCACCTCAGTACCATTAAACAAGGTGGCTCACACATTATGCTTGCACATGCCACTGTTCCACGTATAATGCCACTGTCCACAACCTGCTATCAATGTATGCCTTTCAGGGCAGCAAGGTGTGTGACACATGCTGTAGGTAGCATCCACCTGTGTGACCCAGGTAACCTATTGTCTGTCACGTCCACACATGCATGAATGTGTATACGTAACATATATATGTCAGTACTTCATGTACATATATGCATGTGTATCACACAGCACAGATACAGATATATCATTTACATGCCACATACAGGTATCAGGTAAACCAGTATGATGTGCATATATACTGACAGGTAAGATGTACCTAACTTTAAACCTGTGTGTTTACAATAGGAGTCCATTACAATGTGTTCTGTACATGTAAGTATTTGAGCATGCACACTGTGGCCTTCAGTGGTTAGACTCAGAGTGCATCCCAAACAGCCCTGTGCTACTAAGTGTATGAGTGTACCCACTGCCACCTTGTGTAATTTGAGTCAGTGCATCCAACAAGCCCTTTGTTACTAAGTGTTTGAGCATGCCCAGTATAACCTTGTGTAGTTGTAGTCATAGTGCATTCCAAACAGCCCTGTGCTACTAAATGTATGAGCATGCCTACAGTAACCCTGTATAGTGATAGTAGTTGTCCATTCTGCAGATGGACATACTGCAGTTCAGGTTCCTGTTGTGCTACAACTATACCTCTCAAGCCTACCTGCAGATCGTGTGTCTTGTTTGTGCATACAGGTTGTAATGGACACCTACTTTAAACACACAGGTACTTCATGACTGTCAGTCTCCCTGTTGTTGTCCTCAATTGTAGAAGGGCAGTATGACTGCCTTTGGATGTGTAATCTCTGTGGCACATCTTGCACCTGTGTAGTGCTGTAATAATGATCCTTAGATAGGCAGGTGTTTTCATACCACCACTGTCAACTGTGTGCGTGTGTTTGTGTGTGTGACAGCAAATGCCTGAGTGTGTGTGTCAGGAAATGCCTGACTGTGTTTGTGTGTGTGTCTCAGCAAATGCCTGTGTGTGTGTGTGTCAGCATAGGCTGAGTGTGGTTGTGTGTGTGTATTTGCATCTGTATCCTGTAATGGTAGTGGGTTTTGCTGCATTCCAAAGAGATACCTCCTTTTGCACTGGCCTTTATCCTTGTCAACCTCTATACCTCTCTCTTCCCCCCTCCCCACTGCAAGTAATCAGTCCGGTGATGTCACCAAGCTCAGATGTGGAATTAGTAAGTGTAATTGTATGAGTTCTGTGGCACATACCCCAACTGCATGCCACTGTACTAGTAACCTTTACATAGGCAAGATGTGTATGCACAATACTGGCAAGTGTGTGCGTGTTTGTGTGTGTGACTTCCCTGTAGCCAGGCATACACATGTGTAATGTCTTTTAGCACACCATGGTAGCCATCTGTGGTGACCGGTGTCTACAAAGTATTACATAGGAATGGTAAAGAATACACAGTCAAGCACGACTACAGTTGGGTATGTTATTTTCCTGTGCCACTGTCAAGCAGTGACACAGCAGTGGTTGCTGGAGTGTAGGTCCATACCCATCATTCCCCCACCCTAACTCCACAATCCCCGGGGTAGATTACATTAGCCATCATTCCCCACCCCAAACTCCACATACACAACAACCATCCCTTTTCTGGTGAACTGCTTATGATTTAAATGTTATAACACAAGAGATGCCTCTGTTTGTGTACACATCAGTCCCTTTGGAACTCTTCTGTGTAATCCAAACAAATATGAGCTAAAGGAAGTACGAACTGAAGGCTGACAATGTAAAATAAAGTTTAATAAAGTAAGCACATGCTTTCGGAGGGCTCAATGGCTCTCCTTCCTCAGACAAAATAAATTAACATTTCGAAGTTTTTAAACCACTTTATATACAAATTAATTATGTTAATTAAGTGTATTCAAACCAACAAATTACATAACAGTGTGTCCATACTACTGATAACAGCAATCACACTGAAAACACACACCTTAAATCAAAAGATAAAAAGATAAATTTTTGGATCTTTAAACCCCATAAATAAAACTCAACTAAAAACATGTAACATTGAATAATTACAAGTTTAAAATTTTTTTATAAGTTTAAAAAAGAAAGACCAACTGTGTGTGCCTCTGTCTGCCTGAGACAGGAACTATGCTTTTTACAGTATGCACACTCTTTACAATTCACATGACCACCTTTGGCAATCCTGCTGATGTCACCCACCTAGACATACACCTCTGGGACTGCTGTAACCCAGTAATCTTCATAGCGCGTGCTGTAACTGTGTAATGCTGTAGTGTGATACACTAGTTAGGTAGGGGTTCTATTCCAGGACATGGCAGGTGTGTGTGTGTGTGTGTGTGTGTGTGTGTGTGTGTGTGTGTGTGTGTGTGTGTGTGTCTGTTTGACTGTCAGAGCCTGTGGCTGTGAGTGTCTAACCACTGGACATGTTGGGGAGTGGATTTTGTAGTTTTCCTATATGGTGTCTGTCGTATTATGTCACAATGTCCACCTCATGAGGAGTACAGATGTCAGTTAGCCAAGGGACTGTGTTGGCAAGCCACATCCCTACATCTGGTAAAAGGCCTGGTGAACAAAGTATGCAACCCTACTATTACCTGGAATACATCCTGAACCTATGAGTCATACACAAACACTCTTGCCTAGACTATCCCGCTGTGTTGCTAGTACCCTGCACATTGATGACAGATAGTAGGCATGATGTGATTGCAGTGGGCTGCAGAAGGCATGGCACCCTGTACAGCAGTACAATAGGCACATAATTGCGGACAATGTGCCTTCACTATGTTCCCCACTGGATGCCTGCAACATATGTGGTGCCATCAAATGTGATCCACAGAGGCCATACAATGCCTTACACATGTGCCCTGCATGGAACGATGCAACTGACACCAGGGAATACCTGTATCATGCTATCAATGCAGGTGCAGGTCACCCTGCTGACTATAAGCAGGTTCTGCCACACCAGGCCAGTATTGGCATATCGGAGGGTAACAGTCTGTGTACACAACATGTGCCAGCCAAACCAGGTACACCTGTACATGTCACTGTACATTATTGTGGGACATGCACATCCCAGGCAATGTCCATGTCAAGGACTATCAAACACAGACATGGCATGCATTGCAAAGCTATGGCCATACACAATGGTAACCAGAATGCCAGGACAGTTCATACAATACCCATCTGTGTGGGACATTGCAGACACTACACCCCTTTACCACACTGCACACCATTGTTGGGTGGCATGATGCCAAGAATTACCCCTCACCCAACATTATACAGCCATCTTGCACAGCCAATCACTACACACCCATGAAGCAATGCACACATGCATGTCAGTACTGACACCTTCCATCTGCGTGTGGGGTATGATGCTCCCAACCACAGTCACTCCCAGTATAACTCCTATTGGCATACCGACAGATGTCAAACATGTTAACATGCCCTAGCCCATAGAACCTCTGGATATCCCCTGTGGTGCATGTAGTACCTGTGCATTACTGCAGTGTGGCAAACTAAGTGGTTTGTGGGCCTGGCAAAGATTGTCAATGTGAGTCCATTAGAGAGTGTGGTTGTGTTGACAATGACATCCGTTCATGTGGACAACCATGTGTGCTACACCTAATGTATGTCTACTATATCTCTGTTGCAGATGTCGCACACCAACACACATATATGTTCTTACAGCACACTAGCATGTCAGCTTTGTGGCACATCGAGTAACTGCATGCACTTGTAATAGTAATGACTAATCAGTCAGGGGTTTGAACCCCTGTACTGGTAGGTGTGTGACAGACGATGCTTAGGGTTTAGTCTCCAAGCCCTTCTCTGATGTACTTTGCCTCTGTCTGTCCCTCCCACAAACTCTCTGGTGGATGTGGAGGTGTAGACCTGCTCAGCAGCAGCTTGTGTATTGTAAGTGATGATCATGTTCGAGTGATGGCCTCTGCACCTAATGCAGTCCTTCTCTATCTGATTGCATGTTGAACAGCTGTGATGATGTTCCCATAGCCATTCACATGAAAAACACAGTACAATATCTAGGAACATCATGTTGGTGTTTGCCCATGACAGTCGCTATGAGTGGTACCTAGATCTGGTGTTTGGCAAACGGCATCACAGATATTATCTGAATGCTCCTCAAACAACATACACAGTGGAAAATAGCCTAAAGACAAGAGAGTGATGTGCCAGACATGACTACAGCATGTAAGTGTAGCTATGCTTCATTGAGACAACTGCCTGTTTAACAAGGTGTGTGTGGTAATGGCTATTCTGCATGTTTTTAAACTGACAAGACAGTGCTCTGGTTGTGAGGGACCCCCATCTGTAGGGCCATCTGTGGACTGGTCAGTGTGTGGATCCATTTGTTTCCTGTGTTACTCACTGAACACGCATCTGTGAACAGCAGGAGCATAGTGTGAGGATTGCAGCCAGTACATAGTGATATTGATGTGTTACTGCCATTGCATTCCTGACTGGACATCTGTCACATGAAACAGTGGTATGACAGACACTGTCTGGGGTTCTCAGTGACATGCCAATAATGGGCCACTGTTCATAGCTGCAGTCACAGGTTTTCTACATGTTGTACAGATGCCATGCAGTATATATGCATGTGTTGTGCTCTCTCTGCAAATGTATACCATCTGTTGTGTTGGGTTGCTGGTCATATCTATGCATGCTTTTGTAAGCAATCCTGAATGCTGTTGACTATTACTAAGCCATATCTGTGTTTAAACTGCAACACCATAGGCTGTATTGGTTTGGAGGTCCCGGCAGAACCTCCTGTCCCACTTCAGCTGGCCATGGCACCGAGCACCAGCACATCTGGGGCCCAGCCTTGGACCTCCACCTCTGTTGGCTCTGCACTGCCTTCTGGTGGTACCGCCACTGAGGATGGGGCTTGTCCCCCCTGGGAGCAGGTCCAGACAGGGACATGTCCACTGTAGTACAGTCCCAGACATGGTGTGTAGGGGGCTCAATAAGGGGTTTTTAGGCCAGATACGCCAGCTCAAGGGCAGAGTGTCACATTTACAGGGTGATGCTGCCCCTTCTAGACAGCCCCCAGCACTGCCACCTTTGCAGTTGTTTTGGTGCAGTGGTGGCTGCTCATGGCTGGGGACCTCCGTCCCACTGTTTCCATCTGGGGATCATGGGCTTGTGAATGCTGAACACCCCTCCCCATCCGAGGTGTATCCCCCCACATGTGTCATATACCGACCCTGTATGCTGTCTTCTCTGTCATCCTACCCTACCTATAGGTTCATAGGTTCATACTAGGCTATCTGCCCTGGGGCATTTATAAGCCTAGCCCGAGTGTGTTTGGCTTTCGCCACCCTTTGATTTGAGTTTGCTGTGCCCTTTTTAAGGTTAGTTTACTGTGCCTCTGTCTAGTAGTGACACAGAAGTAATCCCCGGGGTCAACCTATGATCTCCCATCCACTCATCAAGATTCCTCTTGAAGAGAGTCAGTGAGGTGCTCTGCCTAACATGGACTGGGATTCTATTCCAGAGCAAAGGGAGCCTCTGGGTTATGAATCTTTCCCTCCAGCATGTTCTATTTATTTCTGTGCTGAAGTTCAAGTCCCTCGAGTGTGTGGTTTTGAGGGATTTAGATTTTCTGAGGTGGAGCATATCCATTAATTCTGGGTTGGACATAGCTTTGTATGTCAGGCATAGATTGCCACAAAGTAGGCGGTATGCAACTGAGTAGAGCTGGAGTTTTTTTAACCAGGCAGCATATGGGATCTGTTGGAGTCCCTTGATCCTCTTTGTGTGGTACTTTTGGGGTCTTTCTAGTTGCTGCAGGTGTCGGGTAAGGTACATCCCAAAAGGGGCATTGTATTCTATGATGGGCCGGATGAGGGATGAATAAAGTGTGCCAATGAATAAACACTATCCTCCTACATACCTACTCTCCTTCCCCCACATCCCACTCTCACCCTATGGAAACTAAAGGTCAATCAGTTCCTAGAACAACATTTGATCCATACACAGCTGTCCATTTCACACATGTGTCCACTGGACACATGTAACCCTTTTAATATGCATCACAACATACTCCAGTTGTCCTCACCCCTGTCTCTCAGGCACATGATCCTAGTATGCACATGACTCCTAAATGTTCCAGGATCACGTGATGTAGACAACCCCATTGTACACACAACACTACCTGTCCCTCTATGGTTACCCCATTTACCTTTATCATGATGATGTCGCACACAGCAACTTGCATGAGTACTGTTCTCACATAATGATTGGACAGGAACTTCTGTGTTAATGTAAATAACATGCACATAGTGATGTATATGGCCAATGTACAAATGTTTGCATGTATGACTGACACATGTCTGTCTGAGGGAGTCTTGATATTACATAGGACGACACCATTGCTGGTGTTTCTCTTTTCATTCCTTTGTAATGCTTTGTTGTCACATGGGATGTTCCTGATATATCCATATATATGTATGTCTCTATATGGTGGACATAAACACTCACACATACATCTACATGATGGAATACATTTTCTATACTGTTGAATGACTGTGATGGATGATATGTTTGTGATAAGGTCTGATGTCTGTATATCTGCCATGGCTTAGTGGGAAATCACAATAGCTGTGTGTGCAGTGTCCTGGTTTCGAGCCTTGCAGAGGCCATTTACTTTGTTGCTGGGCAGAACAAGGCCATTGGATACGATGTGATTAAGGCACAATAAAGCAGTTGTGAGTGGGTGTGCATGGGTTTGCATGGAGCTAAGCAATGGTAACCTCTGGTCACAGTTTCTTACACTCAGTTAGCCTCTACTTTGCTTTACTAGTGTAATACTCGCATACTGGCAGCCAAACAGGCTTACACCCGCTTGCTCCAGCACTTGCAAATACACTGCATTTGGTGTTTACATCTGACACTCACGCCCATGCATGGGAGTGAGGACTACGATATTACCTTGTAATGCCTATTACATCGGATTACATGCCTACAGTATCAGGAATGGCTGCCCATTAGGTGACAGCATGCCGTTCGTCTGTACGGAATCTGCGGCCTGTCCAGAGTTTGATTCATATTACTGGCATGTTCCTCTTACAATCTGCACCTGTCTGGCTAATACATGGGAACTGACACTCTTCAATACAAACAAGTAATTGGGTTTTGGAACCCACATACTTCAGCTGAGTCATGCTACTGCATACCTAATATTCTATCATCTTTCTAAGGTTGTCAATGGAATATGTGCTTTCTGTCCCTATCAGACCTCTCATACTATTTGGGAAATATACAAACTGAATCAGGGACACGGCATAACAACATCAGGGACACATTTAAATTATTGGTGCTATTAACCTGACACAGTGAAAGACTCAGAGCATATGAATTCATAAACATTGTCTGAGGTAAATGATGTTTAAAACTCTTAATTGTTGTCATTATTCATTACGTGCAATTCACAACCTTTCCTCCAAATGTCACTAGTTTTAGGAGGGATTAAGTGGGGCAGAGTTAGAAACTGAGTTGAAATCTGGGACGTCCCAGGAAATCGGGGACAGTTCAGAGGTATGGTCCCTATTTGTCCCCCAATGGATTATGTCCTGTCCAGTGGATGTGTTATTAGGGGTTGAGAGGTATGGGCATTAGCTATGCCCATTTCGGAATATTACTTACATCCCCGGGGCAGTCCTGATATGACTGCACCAGCCAACACCTGCATGCCTAGGCCCATAATTGCATACCCATAGTTCCCCCACCTGTCACTCCTCTACAGCACTCATCCTTACTGTGGGTGCAGGTGGGGTATAAACACACCACAACACACTGCCCACTCTCCCTGTGTCAGGACACATGTCGTATGTTGAGTCGATCCATGGGCTACTAGGCTTGCACAACCTACTAGTCCATGTACATCTACAGGCTGGTTTGATAAGTCATTATCGGGACTGCCTCTGATCATTAATTTTTGGTGTCCCACAAGGGAAATCGATGTCTATGTTTCAAGATTAGACCTGGCAGGTCTCTCCCACTGGTAGTATCCTGCCAGTGGTCTGGGAAGCAGTGGTGTGTTTACCTTTATTGTGTGTCTGTATGTCTCACCGGCCTAGCTGGAGGGGTAGGGTGGGGGGTTGATGCTACGTGTTACACGTTTGTTTATTGGACCCCTCACCCCCATATGCATGGCCTGTGAACATATGTTACTTGTAACTGCTGTATCTTATCCTAGCTATATACATGTGTATATTTACAGTCATATGTATATATATACACATATATATATATATATATATATATATATATATATATATATATATATATATATATATATATATTTATATTTACAATACTATATACAGATATATCCATATATGTAGGCATACATGTATATTTATATTTTGCTGTATAGATATATATATATATATATATATATATATATATATATATATATACACACACACACACACACACACACACACACACACACACACACACACACACACACACACACACAAACATATATATATATGTCTCACAACATATGCAACATATGGGTCTATGGGTGTCTGCATATGTATATATTTATGCGTGGGTATGTATCTGTATTCTGTCTCTGTATGTATACATTTGTACTACAGAGAGGGAGAAGCTTATCTCTATGTCGCTATGGGTAGATATACACACACACACACACACACACACACACACACACACACACACACACACACACACACACACACACACTGTGTACCCCCCGGTTGTATTCTGCCTGTGGTCTGGGGAGCAGTGGACTCTTTACATTGTTTGTGTGTATGTTTCCCGTGTCTGGCTGGGGGGGGGGGGGGTGGAAGGTCATGCTACATGTTTCCTGTTTCTTGCTTGGGCTCCTCACATCTATTGGCATAGCCTGTGAACATATGTCATTCTTGTGTGCTGTTTCCTATCATAGCTGTATATCTGTGTATATCTACGCACACACACACACACACACACACACACACACACACACACACACACATCTATATATATATATATATATATATATATATATATATATATATATATATATATATATATATATGTGTGTGTGTGTGTCTGTAAAGCAATACATACCCCACACAAACGCACTTACACATGCTTACTGGTGTTTATATATGCTTGACCTGCTTACTAGTGCCTTATTCATTATGCCACTGACACTTCACTCCAGTTAACCTTTAATTGATAATTTACAGATTATACAGTGGACAGATGTCGCAATATGTTCATGTACGGATTACTGATGGTAAATGGTATGTGATACAGTGCGATTTGGTATGGGAATGTCTGTTCATTAGGGGGTTGCTCTAACCAGTACACTATTGCTGTGCTGCTTCATTTGCATATATACCCATATACCCATGGCTCCTGCTTCCCCAAACACACACCACAATGCCTCCCTAACACTGCTGTCATCCATTCTCCCTTTAACATGACACTACAATAAATTAATATGTATGACTATGTGGTAATGCACATGTTACACATGAGAGCCTAATTATGTATGTGTTTAGCGTATTTCTTTTACAAATAGACCGGTTTAGTAATTGGCGTTGCCATAGCAGGCAGATCACAGGAATGATTCCATGTGTGGGAAAGTCCTCACATTTGATTATTTACAGCACAGCACTGCATTTTAGCAGTTTCGTCCCATCCCTCTTCTGCACAACCTATTATTCTATCTACTGTCGAGGTTTGTAAGGGCACATTCATGTTATTTATGTCTGCAAATGAAATGAATGTGTTACAGAGAATGTACTTCTACGTATTGATGTCTGCATGTGTGTATGCATATATACCTATAACGAACTCACTGACCTCCATGGGGTGGTCCAATTAGAACCAGCTCATCCAACCCTGGCACGCCTGGCTCCGTAATTTCATACCCATAGTTCCTCCACCCCACCCTTGTTCAAAATACATGCATACCCTCCATTGTCCACTTGTTATTGCAGCCATGACACACCTTCACACATTACCCTCTCCAGAGAGTTAAGGGCCCTACACTTATGTTGTCCCAACTCATGTATTCTCAGGCCCTCCCACCATTTAGTCCTTGAACATACCTGCCCTTACTTGTGTAATGGTCGGAAGGCCAAATGGTCTATCAATTTTTAGGTAGTCCCACCAGGGACTACCCTCTGTGTGTAAAGTAGGCATAGCAAATCAACAATGTCACTCCCATTGGTAATATCCTGTCTGTGGTGTTAGTAGCAGTGCTTTGCTCACTCCTGCCCAGCTGGATATGACATACGTTGACAGCGCTCTATAATACTGGGGGTTGCTGCTGATTCCCTTCTCATTCCTTTTGTATGCTTTATTGTTGTGTCATTCTTTCTTCATATATTTATATATATATATATATATATATTTATATTTATATATATATATATATATATATATATATATATATATATATATATATATATATATATATATATATATATATATATATATATATATATATATATATATATATATATATATATATATATATATATATATATATATATATATATATATATATACATTATATATCTGTATATACTTATATGGATTTCCTATGCTGGGCACTGCTTAGACCCATGCAAGTGCACCTGCTTACTAGTACCTTATTCATTATGACAGTGACAGTTTGCTTGAATTATATTTAAGTTGAATACTCTTATGTCGGTTTTATGGCAAAACAACATTCATTCCACAGGGAAAATTATATATGCTATTGTTGGGCTCGAACCGTGACTGCCTGTTTGATAGGTGGATGCTATAAACACTACACTATTGGCACTTACATTGATTCCGCATGTTTTTCTCTATTATTTGAATGAATATGATGTGTAAGCTATGCTCGGTGGAGGGCAGCGACACGCAGACACGCTGCGCTTTGCTTACATCTTTGCTATTGCTGCAATTCATATGTATAATAGGGACACAGGGACAGGGGATCTAATTGTGACAGTTCTAGGGACAGGGATCTACATTCCACTACATGCTTGTGTGTTTACTACTTCGATTTTATTTCACTGTTCGTGGACACTCTTGTATGCTTAGCATACATTTCGGTATCCACGGACACTGACTTACTGACTTACTATTAGGGGCGAGCTATACTAGAAGGCATAGTAGGTTTTGCAAGTGTCAGGGCATGTCTACGCCTCCGTAGATTACTTGTACATGCCCCCTGCACTTGCACACGTTTCCTGTGCACGTCAAGGGTGCAGCGGTGCGCCCTCATACAAATTCATATGGTGCTATTGCGCCATCTGCAGTGAGGACACTCGGTGCAAGGCTAAAACTGTCCTTGTGTCGAGCTTCTTGAATCCTGGGGCAAGACTTTTAACACTCAAATATAGACAAATATATGGTGAATTTATATATGTGGAGGAACATAACAGAAATTAAACAGGGAGACTCATTTAGGACAGGTAGTGCATAGTTAGTAATACTTCCGTGATGAAAGTTGCAGCTAGGAATGTAACTACTTATAGAGAAGTAGTTTTGTTAGAAGGGATACGTTAATAGTTAGTACGTGCAGCCAAATTATATAAGTAATGCTAAGTTAGTAATTAACCTGGAGTGTTACATGTGCAAAGCCAGGATTCAAATAAGTGTCTTTTGAGAGATATTTTGAAATGATTAAGATTGTTTATGGGTCTAATACTATGTGGAAGGGTATTCCAATTTTTAGCAACAAAATTAAAGTAAAGAGAAATGGCTGCTGTATTGGATACTTTGGTTACTTGGACTAAGTCTTTGTTAGATGATCGAAGAGTACAAATGTTAGAATAAGGTTGTAGAAGATTTTTTAGGGAAGGTACGTTGTCAGGATTGTGCATTATTTTGTGAGCCATTATTAACTGGTTACAGTTCATAATATGAGGTAGTTCCAACCAAGAAAGATTTTTTTAGGCATTGACATTGATGGGTGATGGGATATTACTTTTGCCTTTTGGCCTGGGTTGTCCCTGAAAAGGGTTTCTGAACAGTTCACCTGCACAATTAACACATGTATAATCAAACAAACAAATAAACAAGTGACAAACAACTGTGAAATATAATAATTATTGAGAGAGAGTGTGTCTGTATACTTGCACCTTTACAGAGTTACAGAGTTTAGGAAGGAGTCTTGCCTCGTAAAGGTCTTTGTCATGAGCAACCCCCCCCCCTTTCTTAGATATCAAGCATGCAGAGGTAGATGACATTATGCACATGCAGTGAGGAACCTAGGACACTGGAATGGTGCTGCCCTGTCTGTTTGCGGTTTCGGGGTGGTATTTGACTGATTTTAGTGGAAACATTGTGAAGGACACAGTGAAGGGAGTTTGGGCTTCAGAACCACATTATGTTGCATGGCTACAAACAGAGCCAGAACCAACACAGAAATGGTTTGGAGTGTTGAGGCTGTGTAATACATCATGACATATAAACTAGCATATAAGGGAAAGGGGATGAGGCCATATGTATGGTCATCCCACACACTATACATGCAATATAATGAGGAGTGAACTTTCCCAGACATTACCTTCCAGAAGTGACCATGCTGGAGCATGTATAGCTCTAGTCAGAACAGAAAGTTCATTGTCCACAAGACTGAAGTATTACTTCAGCCCCCCTGCAAATGTGGCATTTACCTTCTGGGTTAAGCTGCAACAGAGAAGCAGTATTGTGACCATATTTGGCAGACGGTGGAGCAGGATGTTAATGCTGTGGGCATTGGCAGCCATAATAGATCCTTGCAATGGGATAAACAGAGGGTTACTGACATGATACTCCATGCTTGGAAAAAGGCATATGATATTGTGACAAACAGATCCACAAAAGGGTATGCCACCCACACAGAAGCATCGCAACAAGGTAGATCAATTTCAGCTAATACTTTCTATCAGGATAGGTGCCCTTTTTAACTGGGAATCACTTAAAGCTGGAGCTGGGCTGGCAGAAATAACTCTTTTGTCTGTTGGGTAGACTAAAGGTCAGTAATGTGCAATCCAATGCAGCATAACATACTCTGATGCATTTAAGTGGAAGGACTTATCAAGGTCCCCCTGTATATATGAAAGTTATGTACTTAGTATAGCAAGAGACCTTGATGAGCCACATATATCCTCTTTAACTTCAGGATTAATGTCAATAATCAGTAGCTATAATGGCACCTCCAGTGCTCTTCCCAAGATGAAACTCAGCCAGTTGCTTCCATAATAACCCACACTTCTTCTGCTTTTCCATACTGGCTTTGCCACTCATCCATTTATCCAATTAGCAATACTTTCACTGAATAGGGCTCATACAGGATCACCTTGGTCTTTATGTAAGGACATACAGGACAGGGTGGGAAAAGGTGGGAGGGTGTGTTGAAGTGAACAGATATAGTCAAGAGGATTTAGTAGTACAGTAAGTACAACAAATTGTATCTTGCATAACCTAGTCCATCCATTTCAATTCCTGGAAAGAGTGTACATTTTCTACTTTTGAAAGGATTTATGACAGAGTACCATGAAAAATGTTGGCTCCAAGGCAAACCTAGTTCTCTAGATCTTATCCAGCTAACAGTGATTTGCAAAATTGTACAATGGAGACCATGTCAGTCTCACACCATATCACCATGACAGGAATTTCTAACAGCATAACAAGTAAGTAGACACCACCCTCATGCAATGACACTTTAGTTTGTATGGTAGACATTTGTTGCATTTTGTTTAGCAAATGCAATTTTAGAGCTTTCCAAACAGAGTGATGTTAGGTACTTTTTTGGCCAGCAACTGAAATAGTTTGTCATCCTTTCTTATTACTTTAGTTCTGTGTGGAAAAATGACACCTGTCTGAAATAAAAATAATCTAGCCAAAACTGTCCTTTAGCAGAAAACTGGAGAAAGAAAATTCGTAGATTAATAGATTGGTTGAGAATATGGTTTCACCTAAAGACTAGATTTAGAATGCAAACAAAATCTGTCCTTATGGAAAAGCAAGGTAGGTCAGTTTTGATGACAGAGCTTATAGCCCACTGACATTTCCATCAGAATAGATAGCTACCAAAAATAATGTTTTCAAGGCTAAAAACGAGCACTGTCCAAGCCACGGTGGCAGAGTTAACTTATCCAGTATAAAATTTATATACAAAGGATATACAAATTCTGTTAATCACCTCTTATTAATGCTTTACAGATGCTCAGTGATGATAGAGAGGAGTTTAGAGCTTAATGGAAGTTAGAAATAGTCATTAATAGTCATGATGTGAACCTTTATTTTTGAATAACTAGAACCTTTATCAAAATATAGTCTAGGAATTGCACAGACACTAGAGGAGTGGAATGAATGGCTGCCACTTATTCACCCATCCTGAGACAGGGCAGTGGCTTCAGCTTGCAGCAAGAAGGTAGGATGAATGGCTACCACTTACTCACCCATCCTGAGATGGGGAAGGTGGCTTTAGCTTGTGACATGCGTGAGCTGCAATGAAAGTACTAGATGTTGCACCTGTGGATCATAACCCTACAGGACACAAGTTGACAAGTAATACACAGCACTGAGCAACTCAGGAAGCACTGTGTGTGGATATTTGTGTGTGTGTGTGTGTGTGTGTGTGTGTGTGTGTGTGTGTGTGTGTGTGTGTGTGTGTGTGTGTGTGTGTGTGTGTGTGTGTGTGTGTGTGTTTGTGTGTGCTTATGTGTGTGCAAGTGTTCATGCAGTAAAGTGGAGCTCAAGGGAACTGACGAGCGGAGAGAGCTCTGCAGGACCCACAAACTGGCCCACTCCCTACTACCTCACTGTCACCCCTGAAGGAAGGAACAGGCCAGCTGTGCTTCCTGGGCAGGAATGAATGGCTTATTTGACTGTCACCTCTATAGAGATAGCTGCCTCGCACCTATATGGTATGAGTGGCTGAGTGCATTTTGTTATTAGAGCCACCACTCAGGGTCCAGTAGAAAATGGGGAGAATATTGAGTAAGAACTATAGAAATACAGGCAAAGGGGCTGAGTAAGGATAAATTCCCAGTTTAGTTGTCCATAGAGAAAACTTTATTCACTTATCTTTGTATACTTTCAGTGGAGTGCTCTTGGGTTGTTGTAAGGAATTGGATCCTCCTGGGTGGATTTACTGGGTCCTTTGCCATGAACAGAAAGGAAGAAAGCATGCAATCATCTTGAGGAACTGAATATCTGTGTGAGGCCTGATACACTAATATAAATCAATATACCTTTATAATGGCTGAAGACAATGGAATTTGCCAGAAGTGAAGGCCGGAGAAGCTGGAACTAGATATGCCATATAGAAGCTATGAGAATGGACTTGACCTTTTTTGCTTTGTCTTTCTGCAAAAAGTGTATGATCAGTAGAAACAGAAGAAAGGTAAATAGGATACCTGTTGACCATTAACAAATTAGAACAACAAAGGAAGTCTGTCTCTGAGAACAGTTAGAGAGAAGACACTGTTGCACTTGGAGCTGGTTGTGGATGCAAACATGTCACAACACAGTGCAGCCCAGCCAAACAATATTATATTCACCTTTGATCACCATCGACTGAGTGAGGGTCCACTCATGGTACATCAGCAAACATTGATTGAACTTGTGCATAATAGTGTTGGTGTGGTTGGGATATCCATTGGTATGGTATGCGAAAGGGAGTTGACACAGACCATTCTCAAAAGGTCATGTCCTTCTGGCATAATGTTTGTGAAATGTGCCCTGTTTATTTATTTACCACAGATCCTCCATATTGTTGGAGTGAATAGCAATTGCTCTTTAAGGAAAGAGGTCATGAAATGGATGGGGACCACCAGTTGCCATCCCAACCTAGCACCTCCAAGCCCCCTACAAGATGGCCTCCTGGACTTACAACCATTTCATATCAGTTATCAGGAATAATATACTATTACTGTGTATTAAAAACAAAACTATTTATTTATTAGCTTAGAAGACGTGGGAAAATAAATTACAATAGAAATAAACTACTGACTTAGTATTGCAAGATAAGTACACAATATATATAGATGTATCTCTAAGAGGTACTGCAAACAACACCAAACAGAATATGTTACTCTGAAATAAACTCATTTGAAAAATTTATCCTGTCAGGATCCAACACATAACAGTCTCCACTATCACATCCCATGCCCAATGTGCTTGAATACCATAAAGTGAGGGAGAAATGAGTCAGTGGATTTGGGCTTGACAGTTCTGGGGAGCAGGATTTAAAAAGAGAATTGAAGAATTTCTAAACCACATTATACATTCTTATATTATATTACCACCACTTTTTTCCTTTATGGATTTGTAGTTATCTCCTGCAGATATATATATATATATATATATATATATATATATATATATATATATATATATATATATATATATATATATATATATATATATATATATATAGTAGCTGACAAAAGTTTAGCATATTTTTTATACACGGAAGCATATATATACATTTTCACCTTTAGGTTTTTAGGAATTCGTCTTGGCTTAATAGCATCGAGCATGTTTAGATATTCTGTGGGATTTATTAACAATTGTGCATGCGCCATGCTAAGTCTACACAATGAAAGCATGTGAACATGATGAGCAGCAGCGCTAATCGAATATGCATGCTGCTGTTCACATCTACACACTTGCAGGCACTTTTTCATGGCCAGTAATCATGTTTGCAGACATGGAAATTTACTTGCATGTACAAGCACAGAATGTAAACAAAAAGGGTCTTGCTTACAGGTGAAGCTAAGATACAAGCACACACTGTAGCCTTGAAATACTAAGGGCAAGTACAGTGGAAGAATTCTGAAGGAGGAGAAGTGAAATGGAGGAATTGTACATGAAGAATAATGGTTTATACTGCATAATAATTAATAGGGAAGGGGAAATAAGTAAAGTGTAGTCATATACCACAAGCAAATGTGCTAAAATGTCAAAGCAACATTCCTCACAAAAATCCCACCATATTGATGTAATGATAATTAAAATGTCAATAACAATTCTTGTATTATGCACATAAATAAAAACAGACATGCTAACAAAGGATGTAATGGGACTATGAAGCTGCAGTGTAACAAATGGGAGTTAAATGTTAACATGATAACAAAATGATGACTCAAGGTAACAGTTAGCAAGGACAGAAGATACATTATGGAATGATGCATAAACTGCAGCTATTGCATATGAGATGTATATATGGGGAGTTTATATATGCAAGCCGACACCAGAGCTGTATTCTCCACCTTACCATGTATACACAAGAACAAATGGAGCTTACAGCTATAATGTCATGTACATCAGAGATGGACTTGTGTTTTTAAAGAAATGTAAGTAGGACCCATAAGAATGGGGGGTTATTACCTATAAAAATGTAAGAGACAAGCAACTGTTGTATACTCATGTAAATTCTAAATCATAATATAATAACACATTACATACATAACTGAGAAATGACAGCACAGATTGGATGACATTTCATAGTTTTAAGTTTTGCATTGTTAGTTTGCAAACATTTCAGACATCATTATACTGGGCATGCTCACATTGACTTACAGGGAACAGTGACATAACAGCAATTCAACAGCAATACCAAACAAGAAAGTGTTGTAACACAGGAACAATCACTGTTTTTGATGGTCTGGCTCCCTGCCATATAGTAAGAAATGTTTATGGAAGCCCTCATCTGCCATTAAGCTGTATAGTATGCTAAAAACAATAGCAGTAATAAAGAAATGTCTGGATTAAGACATGCAATACTGGGCATAATTCTTTTGGAAATAGATAATGAATCTGAGCAATGAATGACATAATAAACATTTGCAATCATGCCACTTCTAAATACATGTCAATACAGATACCAGAGAGATCTCGTCATAGGTGCCTGGACTGACGTTACTGGCTCCACATCAGTGAATGGCAGGGAGTCCTGTGGTGGCCAGCATGCGGCTGAACCACCGACCTTCTGGGTCTTCAAACTGATGCCCCATGGGGAGTGGGGTGTCCTCCACAGGTACCTGTGACTGCTATTGAGGGGAGAGGACACTGGTGTACACCCCCAGGGGTGGCCCATGCTGGGATGGCACCCTCACCCCCTCTTGCGCAGGGAGACCACCACTTCCAGGGTGTACGGTGGACCACACCACTGGACAGGGTGCCTACTATTCAGCCATCCCCTCTGGGCAGTGGAGGAATGCCTGTGCCTTCCACCATATGGATAGTACCTCCCTCCCTCCACCAGGAAGCGAGGTGATAGATGCCATTCTGCCTCTCGCTCTACCTCTCCCCCCAGGAGTCATGGGCTTGGTCCCACTGGCCTCCTCTGGGGTGGGTGGAGAGAGAGAGAGAGAGAGAGAGAGGTAGACAGACAAGGTCGGTGAGGTGGAGAGAGGAGAGGCGATCCCAGGGAAGCAAAAAGACGTGGTCCCAAGGGAAGTGAGGAAAGGCGGTCACCAGGGAAATGAGGAGAGGTGGTCCTGGGGAAGTAAAGGCAAAAGACAAATGAATTAACATAAAGAAGGCAGCCCCAAAGATATTTGAATAGAAATACAGACAAAGGCATCCAGACATGGAAAATGTCACAATAAAAATATATCACAAAGAGGGAATGCAGAAAAGAAGATTAGTAAAGTAGAACTTAAAAAAAATAGAAGTTGAAATTACAGAGTGCCTGTGAAGTGAAGGATTTAGTGTAGAAGGTCTAACACAGGTTACATGACAGCATGATAACATGAGTCCCCAAATTAAGGAGAAACAGGCAGATCAGGAGTCATCAGAAGAAGAAATATGGACATGGGAAAGAAAAACGAGGTTTAATATGGTATAATATCTATGCAAAGGAGAAATCAAAACTAATCAATGCAAAAAGAGCAGCACCAAAGATATTTGAAGAGAAATACAGGCAAAGGAATCTGGACATGGAAAACTTTACAATACAAAAAATAAGAAGACAAAGAGGAAAAGTATAAAAGGAGATTAGTAATGGAAACTTTAAAGAAATAGAAACTGAAATTATAGAGTACCTCCAATGTAAAGGATTTAGTGTAGAAAATCTAATTCAGAAAGCACCACAACAGGATAGAGCAATGGATCACTGAAACAACAAGAAAATGGTCAGGTGCCACATGAAGATATTTTGGAAAACAGTATAAATGCTCACTTGAAGCTAGACAGCAAGGGAAGGAACAGGAAACTATGGAAACTCTAACGCTATAGATGTTGAGGAGTGAAAGGCCAGTGAGTTCCCATATGACAGAGCTATGGCTGGCTCAGGATGAAATTGAAGAGAACGTGCCACAGGCAGATGCAATAGAACTTTCTATGGAATGCCCGTAAGAAATGGAAAACAAAAAAAAAATGCCCTCAGTTTAGAAGAAAACAAGTTAAGAGAAGAGTTGCTTGATTTAATAGAGATAGATAGACGTATTAAGATCAATGAAAGAAATAGACTGCCGAAGGTCAATGAAACCCAAAAAGTCAGAAGTTTGATAAAACAAATAAATACAGTAATTAGGACTGTCCATAGAGATCCAAGCAATATAACAGAAGTAAACAGGATATATTACTGTGCAGCTAAATTAATAACTGATAACGTTCTACCATAAGAACACAGGGTAATGAAGGAAAAGAAGGGGAGAAATCGAATACCATCATGGAAGTTGTTGTTTGTCTTTTCCCAGTAAGGGGTCACCACAGCGGAACTCTGGTCCACTAATGATTGGCAGTAGATTTTTTATGAAATGCCGAGGTGCCAGTTCGACGCCCAACCTTCAACGAAGGCACACCCATTTATGCACTCATGTCTTTCGAATGCTACCCAACCACAGGGAGGACATGCAGACTCCATGCAGAAGGCACTCCCAAGCCCTGCAGAGAATCGAACGGGAGAACCTCTTGCTATGAGGTAACAATGCTACCGCCGTACCACCGTGGCAGCAAATACCATCATGGATGTATCGAATAGAAAAAACTATAAAGCAATTAAGACAAGAAGTGTTACTGTTAGAAGGGTATAGAAGGGAGAATAGATCAGCAAAAATACTTAGAAAGATAGGTGTGATAAAAGAAATATGCAGTATTAGAACAGATCAGGATCTATCATGCACTATCGCAAATAACAAACTAAAAATCTCAGAAAAAGGGGGAAAACTTAAAAAGATACACAAATAAATATAAAAGGAAAAGTACAAAATAAGCAATTTATTGATGACCCAAAAAAGTTTTATTAGAGAATTGGGAAACAATGTAAAAGGAACTGAAAGACCACCAAAAGAAGAAATAGATACATTTTGGAGAAGTATCTATGAAGATCCAGTTGAACATAACAAAGATGTTAAATGGACAGAAGAAGTAAAAGAAAGAATAAGAACTTTAAGTGTAAAGGATATGACATGGGATGAAGTAACAGCCAGAGAGATTGAAACACAGTTAAGAAAACCCTCTAACTGGAAAACACCAGACCCATATACAGTACTTAACTTCTAGTTAAAAGTATTAACATCTTTGCACAAAGATTTAGACATAAGTAAGAACTATTTATATGCACACTCCAAACAGACACCAATCTGGCTAACAACACAACAAACAATGTTCCTACTTAAGAGTGGACCTGCAAGCTACCCTAAAAATTATAGATCAATAACTTATCTTCTGATGATGTATAAATTATACACTGGAAATGATGCTGACAGAGTTTATAGTCATTTAGAAGAAAACTCAATTATGGCACTAGAACAAAAGGGCAATAAAAGAAAGTCATATGAAACAAAGGATTATTTGTTGTTAAATAAAGCATAATGGAGAACTGCAAAATGGGAAAGAATTTAAGTATGGCATGGACAGACTAAAAAAAGTATTTGATAGTATCCCACATTCAGGGATAAAAGACTGCTTAAAATGTACAAGATACACCCTACACTGATTGATTACATTACAGTGACCATGAAACAGTGGCAGACCCCTTTGCAATTAACCCATGATAAAGGGCAAATTATTATCCCAGGGATAAAAATTCAAAGGGGTATATTCCAGGGTGACTCTCTGTCACCACTACTATTCTGCCTTGCCCTTAACCCATTAAGCTGTCTACATAACAGCTTAGGCCATAGCTATAATTTTGCTTCTAGAAAACAAGAAAGTGTAAAGACTTCCCATCTTCTTTTTGTCGATTATTTAAAACTGTATAGCTCATCAGATGAGGAACTGAAAGCACAGCTGCAAGTTGTCAAAACTTTTATGATGATATAAGAATGTCATTTGGTCTTGATAAATGTGCAAAAGCAACCTTTAAAGCAGGAAAACTGCAACACCAGGAAAACTTCAGTATAGGACAAGAATGTGATATAAAAGAACTTGAGCAAGAAGGAGTGTATAAATATTTGGGAAATGATGAAGGATCAACAATAAAACATTAACCGATGCAAATAAAACTTAGTAAGGAATACTTTAGATGACTTAAATTAATCCTGAAAACAACATTGACATCTAGGAACAAAATCCAAGCTATTAACCAATTTGCTCTTCCTGTCATAACTTACAGTTTTGGAATGATTGACTGGTCACAAAATGTG
The DNA here is from genome assembly GCF_019279795.1 of Protopterus annectens. Taxonomy (NCBI): domain Eukaryota; kingdom Metazoa; phylum Chordata; order Ceratodontiformes; family Protopteridae; genus Protopterus; species Protopterus annectens. The sequence continues at coordinate 1,652,732,815 of NC_056725.1, forward strand.
TTGGATAGATTAGACAGGAAAAGAAGGATGCTTCATGTTCACCAAATGATTCATGCAAATCAATGCATACCAAGATTAGGGCGGCTGTGGTGGTACAGCGGTTAGCATTGCTGCCTCACAGCAAGAGGTTCTCTGGTTCTAGCTTCAGCTGGGGTGCTTTCTGTGTGGAGTCTGCATGTCCTCCCTGCGGTTGTGTGGGTTTCCTCCAGGTGCTCCAGTTTCCTCCCACATCCCAAAGACATGCTGTAGGTGGATTGGACACTCTAAATTGGCCCTAGGTGTGAGTGTGTGTGTGCCTTCTGTAGAAGGTTGGGCAACGGGCTGGCAACTTGACACTGTAAAACTCCACTGCCAATCATGAACGGGCAGGTGATCTAATGTGGGGACCCCTAACCGGGAAAAAGCCAGAAGAAGTACATACCAAGATTATATATTTCCCATTCCAAAGGAGGGATGGAGGGATGGGCTGCCTTGAAACTGATTACATGTATAGATCTGCAATTGTGGGACTCCACACATATCAGCTGACCTTACAAGACCCAAATGTAGTGAAAGTTTTGTAGCATGAGAAGAATAAATCTAAGATGACTTACATGCTTAATCTAGCAGAAGCATATCAGTTTCAAGCAGGAATGGAAATCAAACCAGAAGTAGATAAAAATCAGGCAGCAACTGAATGTGCCAAAAATCAAAAGAAAGAATATAAGGTGAAGGGCCAGATGAGAAGGCAAGAAATGTGGAAAATGCATAAATATACTTGCAAGTATAGAAAACTTCTGGAAGAACCTCATGTTGATCAGGAATGAATGCAGGAATTGTTAAGGAGAAGCAAATTCAAATCATGAGATGGAAGGTTAATACTGGCTGCACAAGATAGTGGGCTATGTACACATTGGTTTACAAAGTCCACTGAACATGTGGGAGAAACAGACAAATGTTGAGTTTGTAAAACAGAATTGGAAACAGTTGCACGCCTCATTGCTGGTTGTGACATACTAATGGCAGAAGGACTATATAATGAATGGCATAATAATGTGGCAATACTGTTGCACTGGGGATTGTGTAAACACTATGGTACTGAAGTGGGTGAAAAACACTGGAAACATAAACTGCAAAGTATCATAGAAAATGATGAAGTCTATGTAATGTGGGATCTTCCATTACCAACAGTTCAAAAGATAGATGCTAGAAAACTGAATATAGTGGTCCATGAAAATAAGGCAAAAGTAGCATTGATCATTTAAATGGTTACACCCAGTGACTGCAGTGTCTTGCGTACAGAGATACACAAAGTCATAAAGTATCAGGATTTGCAGGTAGAAATGAGAGCAATGTGGAAGAAAGATACCCAGACAGTTCCAATAGTAGTAGGAGCAACAGGTCTCATAAAAAAGAATCTACAATTGTATTTAGATATGTTACCAGTGCATGTATCTCCATATGAATTGCAGAAGGAGTCATTACTGGGCACATTGGGGGTGTTATGAAGAGCACTTCTGACTAACATCAAAAATTGAAACAATACTAATTTCATGAACTTTAATCATACTTTGACTTAGGAATGGGGTCCATTCCTGTCATGGTATTAGAAACCAAAAAGACTTGGAGAAATTAAAAAAAAAATGTGAGATGCATAACAGTCATGGATGCCACAGAACTACACATATTGGTTATATCATGAAGAGCACCCTTGAAGGGCTTACAAGACTTTCTTATTATAATGGTATAGAGCCCAACCCTGTAGGGCAAGGTCTGAAAAATGTGGCTGTATTACAGTGCCATAACTATTGTCTGTGTTTAAGTCACTGCTGTCTGACACAGTTGTCTGAGGGTCTGATTTTACCAGATTCAAAATCCTGCCAATTATACTAGGGTCTCTCCGGACCTCTATATTACATGCATGTGCCACATCAAGTCGCAATAGAGGCTGTTTGAGCTTGTTTTAGATCAGTAGATCCTGTCTGGGCATCCTGCAGACTATTACAGCACCAGCAAAGAGAAAGAAAGACTTTTTGTGCTAACTGCAAGTACTTTTTGCTGATTTTGGTCGTTGTTATTACCTGCACTTCTCAGAAAGCTTAAAAAGTAGACTAGCTACTTATTTCACTGTATTTCTGCCTGTAAGTCATTTTCCAGTTGTGCACTTGCCTTGTTTTATTTAAAAAGTTTAAATTTTCAAATTTCTAATTTTGCAAAGTTTTAATTGAGTTTACTGTTCTGAGCTATACACTCAAGTGCATTAGCCTTTCTGCGCTTATTTACTGTTTAACTGCATTGTTTAGCCTGATTTAACCAAAAAAATCTATTGTGTTTGCTAATGTCCCACCTTTTCTAACTAGAATAGTCCAGATTCCAGGCATTGCTGGTTTCAGGACTTTAGTTTCAGTGTTCAGATCTATCCAGACCTTGCTGTGGTACAGGGAGGTCCTACTGCTTACCAGTGAGAGTGGGAACATTGTACCACCTATCTAACACTAGAGGAGTGGTTTCCAGCTCTGAAATTGCAATTTTATTGGCCATTTTGGGCTGATTTCTATCCCTTTCAACTTTCTGGCATAAATACGCGTGTGTGCACGCATTTGCGCACCACGGGGCTAAGGTTAAACTATTCCCAGTGCCCTAAATTCTGTTCTTCAAATTTTCCCTTAGAACTAGCTAGTTTATCAGCAGTAGCACAAAAATCTGTATACCTGTGACTAGCACTTGCTCTAAAACTCGCTAAAAAGCACTAGGAAGCCTTAATTTGTTACAAGCTCTCACCTCTCCTTGGTAATAAGGAGAAAATAGTCGTAGGTACTAGACAGCCTACAATTGCAACTACTTTGCCAAAAAGTAAGGGAAAACAGCTCTTGTACTACACAAAGAAAGCACCTAAACAGGCATGTCCAAGGGTCAGCTTCCGGTGATTTCTCCTGTCCACCTGGTGAATCTGGGCATACTGGGGCAATGCAGCAATTGCCTCATGTACACAGACAACCCTCTCCTCCTACCACCAAACACTACAGCCTGCGAGAGATGCACTTACATAGCCAAAGTGGAAGCAAAGCTCTTTCCAGCCAAGATTGTGCTAGACAGTCAAGAGGAGAAGGTTAACACCCACACAACACCTCAAACACACATAGTCCTTCAAAACCCACACCACCAAAACCCACACATAGCAACACAAAACCCATATATGCGGAGGCTCTTAACATTAAACTGCCCAAGCAACAAGGACCTCCGATGCTGAAACGCAAACAAAAACCACCCTCCAACACAACCAAAGTCTCACATAGCTCACAACACCAGTGTGCCACCCAACAACAGCCCCAAGGCAAGATAACATACCCAACACTTTAGTCATAGGTGACTCTATAGTCATACACACTGATGTCCCACTCACCAGACTGAACAAGGAGAAAATTACAGTTAGTTGCGTGTCAGGTGCCAGGATCCTCCACATAATGCATGCACTCAAGTCACTCCACAACAGGTACAAATATGACTCTGTCATTGTCCATGTTGGAGTGAATGACCTGAGATGTACCTCCCTGGACTACATGAAAAGAGACATGGAAAAGCTCTTGAATCATGTAGCCCAGGCAGGTATGACCCTAGTCCTGAGTAACATCCTGCCATCGCCCAGAATTATACGACAGTATAAGGACAAAATGATTGACTTCAATAATTGGCTAAGCTTCTGGTGACATTCAAAGGGGATCCACTATCTGTCTGCCTGGGATGACATGATCGACAAACCATGATGTTTTGCAAGAGGTGGTTTGCACCTGTCTCCAATGGGCTTCAGGTTACTGGCTAAGGCTCTTGTCACCCCTATAGTGCCTTTTTTAGGCTAGGTTCAAAGGACAAAACTACTACAGTAACGGGATACAAGCAAGCAAAATCTAAAGATAATGCTACTCAATGCTCGAAGTCTAAACCTCAAGATGCACTCTCTGGAGGCTCTCCTAAAAATGGAGAACATCGATATCTGTGCAGTAACCGAGACCTGGTTCAAAGCTCCAGAGAGCACTCCTGCAATACCAGGCTACAACTCATACCACACTTTTCAGCCACCAAACCAGGAATTAAACACTAAAGGTGGAGAAGTGTCCATATTCACCAAGGATATTCACAACTCCAGGCTGGTTGCCCAACACAATGCATCTGAACTTCTCCAGATGCAACTAACACTAGGTGAGACAGCAATACAAATTGTAGCTTGCTACAGATCCCCCACCATGCCCCAAGATTCTCACTACACCTTTCTAAACATACTGGAAAATATCAATATACAACCAAACACCCTAATACTGGGTGATTTCAACTACCCTGCCATTAACTGGGAAAACTATGCCTGTACCAACACCCTTGCTCAACGGTTCTTGGAATTCATAAATTCCAATGTCCTAGAGCAACTAATTCATAGTCCCACCAGGGGTACCAATATTCTAGACCTGGTCATTACCAACATGGGAGATCGATGCTCCACACCAGTGGTCACTCCCTAGTTGGTCAGATCAGACCATAAGCTAATCACCCTTGACATCCACATCTCCCCCCCACCCCCCTTTAAGGAAACCTCCATAAAAAACTTCTCCAAAGCCAACTTCATGCTTCTCGAATAAGAAGTAACAAACTTCATGACACGCATGCAGAGTACAACCACATTCACTCGTGCATGGACTGAGCCATCCCAAATAGAACCAAGATGCTGTCCTCTAAAAAAAGGATGCCAATCTGGTGGTTCCCTGCCATAATCAAGCTGTACAACAGAAGGAAGAAACTGTTGTAGAAAAGAGGAAGAACCCAGGATTCAAAAAACTCCCTCACCAGCCTCAGTAAAAAGCTGAGATCCCTCATAAAAGTTTCCAAAACTAGTTATGAAAACAAAATTGCCAAAGATTCCAAAGATAACCACAAGGCATTCTATAGCTATGGCAAGAATCTAAATGGCAATACTCAGATCTGCTCTGAGCTACAGCAGAATGGCACTAGATATACTGATCCCAAGGATATTGCCAATATCTTGGCAGATAGATTCAGTGCCAACTTCATCCCCCTCTCACCCCCTAAAGGGCCCATCTCAAAACAGAAAGAATGCCATATTCCAGTAATCACTGCCACTCAGGTAAAAACTGCACTCTCCAAAGCCAAGAATACAGCATCCATGGGACCAGATGACATCCCGGGCTGTGTACTGCATGAACTACAAAATGAACTGGCACCTCACCTATGTGTCATGTTTAATCATAGCCTCACTTCAAGCTTAGTGCCCACAGAGTGGCGCACAGCTACAGTCATCCCACTCCACAAGGGGGGATCCACTTTGGATCCCGGGAACTACTGTCCCATCAGTCTGACAAGCCTGATCTGCAAAGCCATGGAATGTATTATCATGGAACTTATAAACAAAAATATTTGCAAACTTCAAACACTGGACCCCACCCAGTTTGGGTTCATGAAGGGCCAATCTTCCCTTCTGAACCTAATTGACTACTTCAAATCAGTCACCAGAGCCATGGACAAGGGTAAGGTGGTTCACACAGCCTACTTGGACCTCGCCAAGGCTTTCAACACTATCCCCCACTCTGGAACCATAGATAAACTTACTAAGCTGGGCATTAATCTCTATGTCACTTGATGGGTTGCAAACTGGCTTACTGACAGAACACACATTGTAAAAGTAGCCAACTCCAAATACAGCTCCAGACAAGTGACAAGTGGTGTACTGCAGGGTTCTTCCCTGGGACCACTCTTGTTTGGCATCTACTTCTCTGACGTACAGGCCAACACTAAGGGACTCTGGTTTACAAAGTTAGCAGATGACTGCAAGCTGGGAGCCATTATTGAATCCCCATATGATGTGGATATACTACAAAAGGGCCTTACCAAAACAGATGCCTGGTGCCAGAGCCATGGGCTCAAGCTAAATGCCAAAAAATGTATAGTTGTCCCCTTTGGGAAAAAACACATACCTGTGAACTACCACATAAGTGGCAGTACACTAAACACTGAAAGTGTGATAAGAGACCTAGGGACACAGGTGGACAGTGGTCTCACCTTTGATAACTACATAGCCACAACAGTTAGAAAATCCTTCTATGTGGCACACCTCATCACTAAAGGCTTTTCATCCAGAAAAAAGGAGATCATTGTCCCTCTGTACTCATCTCTCATTAGACCCATTATAGAATAAAATGCCCCATTTAGTATGTACCTCACAATACATCTGCAATAACTAGAAAGGCCATAGAAATACCTCACAAAAAGAATCACAGGCCTGACCATCTAAAGAAACCAGCTATACGCTGTCTCATATTGTCAACTCAGAGGCGATCTCTGCCTAACATACAAGGACATGTCAAACCCAGAGTTGTTGGACATGCTACGCTTAAAGAAATCCCAATCCCTCCGAGCCAGATGCTCCAGGGATCTTAACCTTGTCATAACAATGAATAGAACATGCTGGAGGGATAGGTTCCTGACCCAGGGATTCTCCATACTCTGGAATAGGCTGTCCATACATGTCAGGCAGAGTGCCTCAATGGCCTCTTCAAGAGGAACCTTAGTTGGATGGGAGATAGGAAAATTACCCCAGGGATCACATCAGTAGCCCTGCTAGACAGGGGTCCAGGAAAGTAAATATGTGTGGGAAGCAATAGCCAGGGAATTGTTATGGCTAGGCTTGTATAGGCTCTAGGGCCTATAGCCTAGTAGCTACCTATGAACCTATGTCACAAATAACGGAATTAAATATGTGCATTAAGAAAGGAGCTATGAATATATTATGAACAATCAGATTTAGTCAAATACTGGATAGTAGCTGCATGTATTACTGTCTACACAATACTGAGCAGTGCAATATCAATGTTTCTTTGACAAGGAAGCTGTTACCATCATTTAGTATGCAAATTGTCCCAGAACTGAACCACAGTCTATCTGTGTAGGTATGCTATACAAGTCAGTACTCAATGCATGTGTCACAGGAGTACTTACAGCACAACATACTCCAAATAAAACATTTCACTATCATGTGATCACAACCTGTGATGGTATACCATTGCCCAACATAAAAAAATGGACAAAAATTTCTAGATACAATTGTGTTTATATCACATCAGTACATTCATATAATGCTGCCCTTTCAAGAACTAAACAGCAAGCTATGCAACTCTGGTGACTAATGACATGTGGATGAACCACAAACACCACAGTGGAAGTCTTGACACAACTGTGTCACTTCACCTTTGTCAGCCTATTACAGCAAATGTATGTCTTGTAAGCAGTCTCTTTGAAATAAAAGAGATGGTGGTCACCTCTCCCTCTGTAAATGGACACATTATAACTAGTGGATGTCATTCATGCATTACAACTTAAAGCCACACAATGCTAACAGGCACTGAATGTTGACTTTGAACACATGAGCATCTGACAGAAAATGCATGATATTGTACAAGATGAATGCACCACGGTAGAATTGTCACTAGAGTTGTGAGATATCTTGGCATGTCAAGGCATTACTTCATGTTATTGCTGTTAGGGATGCGTGTGCTTCTAATTGCTGTACAAGACAACAACATACAGAATGCCATCTCTTTCCCTCATGCCAAAGGGTAATGCTTACTATATATGTTATGCAAGGAAAATGTAATCACATGTCACCATTACTTTGAATAAAAGCATTGCTGTGTGAGAAAGTATCAAATTACCAGAGCTTTTTATAAGTGGAATCACGATATATATATGTATGCATCAGATGTGTTTGACAACAGTGTTATCAACATGTGCAGTCACAAAAAGATTGTCACAACATACTCTAATAAGTAATGGCTGCATCTCAACTAACTACCTAAGATCATAAGCTACAGATTAATGCTTGACTCACAAGCACCCCACAGCATATTGAGGTACAGCTGGGACAGTGCACATTTAGATGGATGACGGCACCACTATTTATTAGCTGGAAGTATATGATAAAAAGTAGTTGAAGTGCACAATTACACTCTGCAGCTACATATTATATATGTATTTGAAGAGTAGTATACACCATATGAGGGTGAAACACAATCCAGCTGCACTCTGACATCCTACATTTGCTGCTACACAATGTAAAAGGCACAATATCAAAGTCATGCAACAGAGAAAAATTTGCAATCCACCCCCAGGATTCTTGAAGCTTGGTGCAAGGATGG
>NC_056725.1:1652745988-1652748488 GCF_019279795.1 Protopterus annectens
GTCCCTCAAAACCTACACCACCAAAACACACACATAAAAACACAAAACACACAACTACATTCGCGGAAGCTCTCAGTAAAATCCTGCCCAAGCAACAGGGACTTCCATAGCAGAAACACAAGCAACCTCCAGCCCCCAACACAACCCAAATGACACATAGCCCAGAAACTCAGTGTGCCACTCAACCACAGCCCATAAGGCATAACAACGTACCCAACACTATAGTCATAGGTGACTCTATAGTCAGGCACACTGATGTTCCACTTACCAGGCTAAAAAAGTAGAAAGTTACCGTCAGCTGCCTGTCAGGTGTCAGGATCCGCCACATAACGCATGCATACAGGTCACTCCACAACAAGTACAAATATGACTCTGTCATCGTCCATGTTGGTGTGAATGACCTGAGACATACCTCCTTGGACTACATGAAAAAGGACATGGAGGAGTTGTCCGATCTTGTAGCCCAGGCAGGTATGATCCTAGTCCTGAGTAGCATCCTGCCATCACCCAGAATGAGACCACAGTACAAGGACAAAATGATTGACTTCAACAATTGGCTAAGCTTCTGGTGTCATTCTAAGGGGATCCAGTATCTGTCTGCCTGGGATGACATGATCGACAAACCACGATGCTTTGCCAGAGATGGCCTGCTCCTGTCGCCCCTGGGATTCCGGATACTGGCTAAGGCTCTAGCCACCCCTATAGTGCCTTTTTTAGGCAAGGTTCACATGACAAATTCACCACCATAACAGGTAAAGGCAAGAAGAATCTGAGGGTATTGCTACTCAATGCTAAAAGTCTAAACCTCAAAATGCACTCACTCAAGGCACTCCTTAAAATGGAGAACATCGACATCTGTGCAGTGACAGAGTCCTGGTTCAAGGCTCCAGAGAGTACTCCTGCATTACCAGTCTATAATTCATACCACACCTTTTGGCCACCTAACCTGGACAGAAACACTAAAGGTGGAGGTGTGTCCATATTCATTAAGGATATCCACACCTCCAGGCTAGTTGCTCAGCATAATGCATCCGAGATTATCCAAGTACAACTAACTCTGGACAAGACCGCAATCCAAATTGTAGCTTGCTACAGATCCCTGAACATGCCCCAGGACTCCCACTCCTCATTTCTTGATACACTGGAAAATATAGGGCACAACCTAACACCTTAATAATGGGTAATTTCAACTACCCTACCATTAACTGGGAAAAGTACTCATGTACCAACTCTTGTGCTTAACATTTTCTGGAATTCATAAATTCCAATGCCATGGATCAACTTATCCACACCCCCATTAGGGGCAGCAATATCCTAGACCTGGTTATTACCAACATGGGCAACCGGTGCTCCACACCAGAGGTCAATTCCTCGATGGTCAGATCCGACAACAAGCTAATCACCCTAGACATCCACATCCCTCCCCCACCCCCCGCATTAGGGAAACCACAGTAAAAAAATTCTCCAAAGCCAACTTCATGCTTCTTAAGACAGAAGTAGCAAACTTAAAAGACATCCATGCTGATGGACAATAGAGGTATGACTGCTGAATCCTACACAAATGCACTTTATAAGCACTTACACGAGTGCATGGATTGTGCAATCCCTAACAGAACCAAGATGCTATCCTCCAAAAAAAGGAAGCCAATCTGGTGGTCCCCTGCCATAAACAAACTCTACAACAGAAGAAAGAAACTGTTGCAAAAAAGAGTAAAATCCCATGATTGGAGAAACTCCCTGGTCAGCCTCAGTAAGAAGCTGAGATCCCTCATAAAATCCTCCAAAGCTAGTTATGAAAACAAAATTGCCACTGACTCTAAAAACAACCACAAAGCATTCTATAGCTATGTCAAGAATCTCAATGGCAACACTCAGATCTACTCTGAGTTGCAGCACAATGGCACTAAACATACAGAACCAACTGATATTGCCAACATCCTGGCAGACAGGTTCAGTGCTAACTTTACCCCCCTTGTCATCCCCTAAAGGGCCCATCTCTATACCAGATGAATGCAAAGTTCCTGTAATCACGGCTGCACAGGTAAAAAACACACTACCCAAAGCCAAGAACACAGCATCCATTTGACCTGACAATATCCCAGGCTGTGTTCTACATGAACTACAGAACGAACTGGCACCCCACCTAAGTACCATGTTCAATTATAGCCTCACCTCAGGCTATGTGCCCACTGAATGGCGCACAGTAACAGTTATCCCACTCCACAAAGGGGGAGCCACCACAGACCCCGGAAACTACCACCCCATTAGCCTAACGAGCCTGGTCTGCAAGGCTATGGAAGTATCATCATGGAACTTATAAACAATGACACTGGTAATCTCCAAACTCAGGACCCCACCCAGTTAGGGTTTGTAAAAGACAGAACATGTCTCCTAAACCTGATAGACTTCTTTGAAGCAGTCACCAAAGCCGTAGATGAGGGTAAGGTGGTTCACACAGCCTATCTAGATCTCGCAAAGGCTTTTGACACCATCCCCCACT